>NC_057727.1:4156983-4161625 GCF_004010195.1 Chiloscyllium plagiosum
TAAGGACAAAAGGGTAACTAGGGAGAGAATAGGGCCCCTCAACGATCAGCAAGGTGGCCTTTGTGTGGAGCCGCAGGAGATGGGGGAGATGCTAAATGAGTATTTTGCATCAGTGTTTACTGTGGAAAAGGACATAGAAGATATAGACTGTCGGGAAATAGATGGTGACATCTTGAAAAATGTCCATATTACAGAGGAGGAAGTGCTGGATGTCTTGAAATACATAAAAGTGGATAAAAACCCCAGGACCTGATCAGGTGTACCCAAGAACTCTGTGGGAAGCTAGAGAAGTGATTGCTGGGCCTCTTACTGAGATATTTGTATCAATAGTCACGGGTGAGGTGCCGGAAGACTGGAGGTTGGCTAACGTAGTGCCATTGTTTAAGAAAGGTGGTAAGGACAAGCCAGGGAACTATAGACCAGTGAGCCTGACATCAGTGGTGGGCAAGTTGTTGGAGCGAATCCTGAGGGACAGGATGTACATGTATTTGGAAAAGCAAGGACTGATTAGGGTTAGTCAACATGGCTTTGTGTGTGGGAAATCATGTCTCACAAATTTGATTGAGTTTTTTGAAGAAGTAACAAAGAGGATTGATGAGAGCAGAATGGCAGACATGATCTATATGGACTTCAGTAAGGCATTCGACAAGTTTCCCGATGGGAGACTGGTTAGCAAGGTTAGATTTCATGGAATAAGGGAGAACTAGCCATTTGGATATAGAACTCACTCAAAGGTAGAAGACAGAGGGAAGTGGTAGAGGGTTGTTTTTCAGACTGGAGGCCTGTGACCAGTGGAGTGCCACAAGGATCGGTGCTGGGTCCACTACTTTTCATCATTTATATAAATGATTTGGATGTGAGCTTAAGAGGTACAGTTAGTAAGTTTGCAGATGACACCAAAATTGGAGATGTAGTGGACAGCAAAGAAGGTTACCTCAGATTACAATGGGATCTTGATCAGATGGGCCAATGGGCTGAGGAGTGGCAGATGGAGTTTAATTTAGATAACTGCGAGGTGCTGAATTTTGGGAAAACAAATCTTAGCAGAACTTATATACCTAATGGTAAGACCCTAGGGAGTGTTGCTAAACAAAGAGACCTTGGAATGCAAGTTCATAGCTCCTTGAAAGTAGAGTCGCAAGTGGATAGGATACTGAAGAAGGTGTTTGGTATGCTTTCCTTTATTGCTCAGAGTATTGAGTACAGGAGTTGGGAGGTCATGTTGCGGCTGTACAGGACATTGGTTAGGCCACTTCTGGAATATTGCATGCAATTCTGGTCTCCATCCTATCGGAAAGATGTTGTGAAACTTGAAAGGGTTCAGAAAAGATTTACAAGGATGTTGCTAGGGTTGGAGGATTTGAGCTACAGGGAGAGGCTGAACAGACTGGGGCTGTTTTCCCTGGAGCGTCAGAGGCTGAGGGGTGACCTTATAGAGGTTTACAAAATTATGAGGGGCATGGATAGGATAAATAGACAAAGTCTCTTTCCTGGGGTAGGGGAGTCCAGAACTAGAGGATATAGGTTTAGGGTGAGAGGAGAAAGATATAAAAGAGACGTGAGGGCAACCTTTTCATGCAGAGGGTGGTGCAAGTGTGGAATAGGCTGCCATAGGAAGTGGGCAGAAGTGGGTCATGCAGATGCTGGTGATTAGAGTCAAGATTAGAGTGTTGCTGGAAAAGCACAACAGACCAGGCAGCATCCGAGGAGCAGGAAAATCGACGTTTCAGGCAAAAGCCCTTCATAGCCAGAGGAAGTGGTGCAGGCTGGTACAATTGCAACATTTAAAAGGCATCTGGATGGGTATATGAATAGGAAGGGTTTGGAGGGATATTGGCCAAGTGATGGCACGTGGGACTAGATTGGGTTGGGATATCTGGTCGGCATGGACGGGTTGGACCGAAGGGTCTATTTCCGTGCTGTACATCTCTATGACTCTCTATAACAATGAACCTGCACTCCAAGGTCTCTTTATTCAGGAACACTCCCCAGGACCTCATCATTAATTGTGTAAGTCCTGCTAAGATTTGCCTTTCCAAAATGCAGCACCTCACATTTATCTAAATTAAACGCCATCTGCCACTCCTCGGACCATTGGCCTATCTGATCTACAGCTGGAAATGTGTTGCTGGAAAAGCGCAGCAGGTCAGGCAGCATCCAGGGAACAGGAGAATCGACGTTTCGGGCATAAGCCCTTCTTCAGGATCTACAGTCACAAAAGTAAAAGAGGGATCTGCATTTCACTGGTGCCTTCTGTCATCTCCGGATTGTGGTGGGAGAGAAGATGAAGTTCCTGCTATCTCAGTGGAAAAGCTGGGCCTGGAGAAAGCTCCCCTCCCACACCAGCTTTACATTGGGGGAGGAAATTGGACCGATCGCACACAGTGAGCTGCCCGAGGCTGGAATCGAACCCGGGTCCCAGGTGCTGTGAGGCAGTCCTGTTTACCATCCCTCCATCCACCATTCCTCCCATACAGTTTTCAGGCTCTCTTTCTGCTCTCTTTACAGCTGCAGACATGGATTAATATTTCTAAATAACCCTCCTATCATCCATTGCTGAAGACCATGAGTCATGAGGTACCATGTTACATGGGAAGAAGAGGTTCATCAGCCTCTTGACCAATGGCTGATCTGTATCTTAACTTCATTACACAAAATGGTCATGGCACAGGAAGAGGCCATGCGGTCCATCATGCCTGTTCCAGCTCTACTACCTAGTCCCAATTTCCTGCCTTTGCCCCGTACTCCTGCACACCAGTTCTTATAAAGAAATCTGGAAGATGACCATAAAGCCATTGCTGATAGTCAGAAAAACCCATCTGGCTCACTGAAATCCTTTAGGGAAGGGAACTGGTGTCCTTACCTGGTCCAACCTGCATGTGACCCATAGCAAGACGGTTGTCTCTTAACTGACCTCTGGGCAATTCAGGATGGGTAATAAATGTTGGCCCAGCCAAAAGACGCGCTCAAGAAATAAAACAAAAATCCTAATAATTATCCAATGTCCTCTTGAAGGCCTAAATTGAACGTGGCTCACCTCAATTCCAAGCAGCGCATTCCATACCCAAACAACACACTAAGTGAGTACGCTTCTTTCTCACAGTGTCCTGGCTTTGTTTGCACATCATTTTACTTGACTTCATATCCAACAAGAATCTAACAATATTTGTACAATCTTCTGAAATTTCCCATTGTTCCCCAGCCTCAGTGTGTTGGAGAGATTTCCAGATTTCCAAATCTATTCTTTCCGTCACCCTCCTGAACAGCCTGCCTCTGACTATGTAGTGGTGCCAACCATTGCTTTGGAATCTCCCTCCCCACTCCCCCTCCCCCACCCACCAGAGGAAATAGCTTCTCTCTATCCAGATTGTCAATTCCCTCAGTCACCTTAAACACCTCAATGACATCATCCATTAATCTCCTACACTCAAGGAACTGCAAAAATATTTCATGCAACACTGCAGAATTCTCTGCCATAGAAAGTGCTTGAGGTCAAAGCATTGAATGTTTTCTAAAAGGAGTAAAACATTATTCTTAGGGCTGAAGGGATCAAAGGGAATGGGGAGAATGCGGGTGTTGAGTTGAATGAACAGTCACAATCATGGTCAATGATGGAGCAGGCCTGAAGCGCTGATTGACCTTCATCTGCCTCTGTTTTCTTTGTTTGCGATGTTTCATCAAAGAGAAAGTCACGTTTAGCTAAATCATTAGAGAGAGAAGGAGTACCATGTATTGCGGATAAAAGGTGCCTGTAGATGAACTGTCCTGGGAGTTCCAGAAGACATTTGAGAAGTTGACGCATAAATTTTTATTGTGGAAAATAGAACATGGTGTCGTGGGTCACAGTTTAGCATGGGTAGAAAATTGGTTAGCTAACAGGAAACACAGAGTAAACATAAATGGGTCTTTATTTCATTGGCAGGAGTCTGTGCTGGAAACTCAACCTTTGTACAATTTACATCAATGAGTTAAACAAGGGAAGAGGCAGCATTGTAACTAAATTCATAAATTGACAAAGGCAGGTAAGAAAGCACAGAAGGAGTTAATAGAAGGATATAGATAGGTTGAGTGAGTGGGCAAAGGTCTATTTGATGGAGTATAGATTAGATTACTTACAGTGTGGAAACAGGCCCTTCGGCCCAACAAATCCACACCGACCTGCCGAAGCGCAACCCACCCAGACCCATTCTCCTACATTTTAACCCTACACCTAACACTACAGGCAATTTAGGTAAAAACAATGACTGCAGATGCTGGAAACCAGGTTCTGGATTAGTGGTGTTGGAAGAGCACAGCAGTTCAGGCAGCATCCAAGGAGCAGTAAAATCAGGAATAAAGGCAGAGAGCCTGAAGGGTGGAGAGATAAGTGAGAGGAGGGTGGGGGTGGTGAGAAAGTAGCATAGAGTACAATAGGTGAGTGGGAGAGGGGATGAAGGTGATAGGTCAGGGGCGGGGTAGAGGGTGGAGTGGATAGGTGGAAAAGAAGATAGGCAGGTAGGACAGGTCATGTGGACAGTGCGGGCTGGAAGGTTGGAACTAGGATGAGGTGGGGGAAGGGGAAATGAGGAAACTGTTGAAGTCCACATTGATGCCCTGGAGTTGAAGTGTTCCGAGGCGGAAGATGAGGCGTTCTTCCTCCAGG
>NC_057727.1:4164114-4168426 GCF_004010195.1 Chiloscyllium plagiosum
GCTGGGAGTGGGGGCGGAGCCAGTAACTGGAGTGGGTGTGGTGGTGGGGGGAATGGGGGTGGAGTCATGAGCAGGGGTGGTGTTCCCCTCAGGGTTCTGGGGGCCGGGAATGGTGACAGTGGGATCTGTGGGGGGCATGTCAGCAGAATGCAGGTGAGTGGCGTTAGTGGAGGCAGAAGTGGTGGCAGACATGTCAGTAGGGGTGGCGGAAGCCACTGAGCGTGTGACTTCAGCGATGATGTGAGGGGTGGAAGTGATGTCACGTGTGATGCATGAGGAATTGTGAGGCGCGGAAGTGGCTATGGGAGTGGTCATGATGGGGGCGGAAGTGGCATCATCAATCAGTGTGGGGGTGGCAGCTGCACCAGCCATGGCTAATGGTGTCCGAGCAGTTCCAGAGGCTGGGGGAATCAGTGGAACATTTGAGGAGTGCTGGTTATGGAGGTGGGTAGATAAAAACGTTTGCCACTACAGGCAATTTAGTGTGGCCAATTCACCTCACCTGCACATTTTTGGACAGTGGGAGAAAACCAGAGCAAACCCACGCAGACACAGAGAGAATGTGCAAACTCCACACAGTCAGTCACTTGAGGTGAGAATTGAACCTGGTCTCTGGTGCTGTGAGGCAACAGTACTAACCACTGTGCCACCATGCCACCAGCATATAGTGTGGGAAAATGTGAAGTTGTTCAGTTTGACAGACAGAAAGAAAAAGCAGAGTATTATTTAAATGGAAAACAACAGCAGAAATCAAAGGGATTAAAGAATTCTAGGACAGGAGTCTCAAAACATGAATATGCAGGTAGAGTTATGCTGTACTTTATTCGGGAAGGAATTCAATAAAAAGGATCAAAAATGTAAATTGCTGGAAAAGCTCAGCAGGTCTGGCAATTTACATTTTTGATCCTTTTTATTGAATTCCTTCCCGAATAAAGTACAGCATCACTCTACCTGCAAAAACCGAAAGAACTGCGGATGCTGTAAATCAAAAACAAAAACAGAAATTGATGGAAAAGCTCAGCTGGTCTGACAGCACCAGTGGAGAGAAGTCAGAGAAATTCTGCTGCCAGACCTGCTGAGCTTTTCCAGCAATTTCTGGTTTTGTTTCTGATTTACAGCTTTGAGCTTTGCTAACTGGCCTGTGTGTTACCTTAATCATAGAATCCCTACAATGTAGAAGCAGGCCCTTTGACCCAATAAGACCACACCGACCCACTCCCCCTACCCTATCACTCTACATTTCCCCTGACTAATGCACCTAACCTAAACACTATGAGCAATTTAGCATGGCCAATGCATCTAACCTGCACATCTTTGGACTAGGGAACCCACACACACTCTGGGAGAATGTGCAAATTCCACACAGACAGTCACCCAAGGCTGGGATCAAACCTGGGTCCCTGGTGCTGTGAGGCAGCAGTGCTAACCACTGAGCCAACCTGTAGACACCTTGTATGCCTGCAAATAGAAAATGTGCTACTGCGTACGTAAGAGGCATGAGGCAGAGCTTTCTTTGAACTTTAGGATGACTTTAGAATTCAGGGAAGTAATGGGCGAGCAGAACTTGACACGGTTGTGTTAGCGTTTTACAAGGGATACAATACATAGCACTTTTATACAGTTCCTTGGGCGAGGCTATGCTAAAAGCTAAAAATTGAGGGTCACATTAGGATGGTGAGCTCTGTCTGGAAAAATTCTAAGCTGCTGTTGCTTTCAAATATTGACGGAGAGTGATCGGAGACAGAATCTAATGGAGTGGATTTGACATCCACTTGTACAGGAGAGCAGCTGCATGCTGGGGACTGCAGGGGTTCTGACACTGTGATGTCTGGCACCTTGTAGCTATCAGCAAACCCTGAGACTCTCCAATGCCAAGTTGCTGATACCACCCAGCCACTGGCACTGGATTCATGCTGATCTTCAGTACAAGGAGCTCACGGTGATCACCGTCCACAACAAGACTGTGGGAATATCCCAGTTTAAAGCAGACCTTTTAGGAAAAGATCATCACCTTCAGAGTCTTGTCTGAGCTGGCTGCGGTTTTGTAGAAGTGGTAAGAGCCGCTGACGTCACACAGCTTGTCTGCATCACCGTGTAAAAGCAGCATCCGGCTGGTTATAGTGGGCAGCACCTTCTCGACGCTGGTCACTGCGTTAAGGAGCATGGCAGCAAATCGCACCCTCACTGGCCCGTGGTAGTTGAGAGGGTCGTCAATGTAGTCTTGCACCTGCCAGAGACAGGACACATCAATCACAAAGGGACAAAACTCAGTGGGTGCTGGAAAAATCCAGAACAGCATCACAGAGATCTCCATTTGTCTTGGAGACAGTGAATGGGAGACCAAAAGACAGAAAAAGAGTAGGAAGGCAGTGCAGGTGTCTCCTGTGATCATCTCCCTCCAAAACAGGTGCACCATTTTGGATACTGCTGGGGGAAATGGCTCACCAGGGGAGGGCAGCAGTTGCCAGGATCATGGCACCGTGGCGGGCTCTGCTGTTCAGAAGGGCGGGAAAAAGACTCATAGGGCCATAGTCATGGGGATACTATTGTGAGGGAAGTAGATAGGCAATTCTGTGGCCAAAAACGAGACTCCTGGATGGTATGTTTCCTCCCAAGTGCTCGGGTCAGGGATGTCACCGATCGGCTGCAGAGCATTCTGAAAGGGGAGGGTGAACAGCCAGTTGTCTTGGTGCATATGGGCACCAATGATATAAGTAAATAATGAGATGAGGTCCTGAAAGAAGAATTCAGGGAGCTGGGAGAGAAGGTAAAGAGAAGGACCTCAAAGGTAGTGATCTCGGGATTACTCCCAGTGCCACGTGCTAGCCAGCATGGAAATGAAAAAATAGGCAGGATAAACACGTGGCTTGAGAGATGGTGTAGGGGGGAGGGGTTCAAAATTGTGGGACATTGGGACCAGTTCTGGGGAAGGTGGGACTATTACAAATTGGACGGTCTACACCTGAACCAGACTGGAACTAATGTCCTTGGGGGAATTGTTGATACTGCTTTTGGAGAGGTTTTAAACTAATGTGGCAGGGGACTGGGAACCAGAAGAGAAAACAAGTAGGCAGTGAGGTGGAGACTGGAGACTGTTAAATGTTCCAGAATATAGATGCTTCAGACAGGACAGGGAGGGAAGCAAAAGGGGGTTGGAATTGCATTGCTGGTCAGGGATGACATCATGGCTGTGCTAAAGGAGGACACTATGGAGGTCTTGGGTGGTGAGGCATTATGGGTGGAGCTGAGAAATAAGAAGGGTGCAGTTACACTGTTGGGGCTGTGTTACAGGCCTCCCAACAGTGAGTGTGAGGTAGAAGAACAAACAGGTAAACAGATTATGGAAAGATGTAGAGGCAATAAGGTAGTTAATTTTCCTAACATTGACTGGGATACACTTAACGTCAGAGTTCTGGATTGGGTAGAATTTGTAAGAAGCATCCAGTAGAGTTTTCTAGAGCAGTATATCAATAGTCTGACAAGGTAAGGGTCCATATTGGACCTGGTACTGGGGAACGAGCCAGGGCAGGTGGTGGAAGTTGCGGTGGGGGATTTCTTTGGGAACAGTGACCATAATTCTGTAAGTTTTAGAATACTCGTAGACAAAGATGAGAGTGGTCCTAAGGGAAGAGTACTAAACTGGGCCAAGGCCAATTATATCAAAACTAGGCAGGAGCTCAGAAATGTGGATTGGACACAGCTATTTGAAGGGAAGTCCACATTTGAGATGTGGGAGGCTTTCAAAGATAGGTTAAAGATTGTGCAGGATAGGTATGTCCTTGAAGGCAAAGGATAGGAAGGGCAAGATTTGTGAACCGTGGATGACAGGAGAAATTGTACAACTAGCCAAGAAGAAAAGGGAAGCATACATAAGGTCTAGGCAGCTAAGAACAGAACGGGCCCTGGAAGAATATCGGAAGAGTAGGACAAGTCTTAGAGGAGAAAGTGAGTCTGCAGATGCTGGAGATCAAAGTTGAAACTTTATTGCTGGAACAGCACAGCAGGTCAGGCAGCATCCAGGGAACAGGAGATTCGACGTTTCGGGCACAGGCCCTTCTTCAGGAATGAAATCTTCGAGGAGAAAGTGAGTCTGCAGATGCTGGAGATCAAAGTTGAAACTTTATTGCTGGAACAGCACAGCAGGTCAGGCAGCATCCAGGGAACAGGAGATTCGACGTTTCGGGCACAGGCCCTTCTTCAGGAATGAAATCTTCGAGGAGAAAGTGAGTCTGCAGATGCTGGAGATCAAAGTTGAAACTTTATTGCTGGAACAGCACAGCAGGTCAGGCAGCATCCAGGAAACAGGAGATTC
>NC_057727.1:4168902-4170504 GCF_004010195.1 Chiloscyllium plagiosum
GGAGAAAGGTGACCAGTGGTGTTCCACAGGGATCAGTGTTAGGGCCACTGTTGTTTGTAATATACATAAATGATCTGTAAGAGGGCACTGTTGGTATGATCAGCAAGTTTGCAGATGACACAAAGATTGGTGGAGTAGCAGAAAGCATAAGGGACTGTCAGAGATTATAGGAGGATATAGATAGACTGGAGAGTTGGGCGGAAAAGTGACAGATGGTTTTCAATCCAGAAAAATGTGAGGTGATGCATTTAGGCAAGACTAATTCTAGAGCGAATTATACAGTGAACAGAAGAGCCTTTGGAAAAGTTGATGAGCAGAGAGATCTGGGAGTGTAGGTCCATTGTACCCTGAAGGTTGCGGCACAGGTGGGTAGAGTGGTCAGGAAGGCATATAGTATGCTTGCCTTCATCGGACAGGGTATTGAGTATAAGAGCTGACAAGTCATGTTAAAATTGTACAAGACATTGGTTCGGCCGCATTTAGAATACTGTGTACAGTTCTGGTCGCCACATTACCAAAAGGGTGTGGACGCTTTGGAGAGGGTGTGGAGAAGGTTTACGAGGATGTTGCCTGGTATGGAAGGTGCTAGCTATGAAGAAAGGTTGAGTTGGTTAGGCTTATTTTCATTAGAAAAAAGGAGATTGAGGGGAGATCTGATTGAGGTTTACAAAATCATGAAGGATATAGACAGGATGGATAGAGACAAGCTTTTTGCCAGGGTGAAGGATTCAATAACGAGAGGTCACGCTTTCAAGGTGAGAGGTGGAACATTTAAGGGGGATATAGGCGGTAAGTACTTTACACAGAGGATGGCGGGCATTTGGAACACGTTGCCAGCAGAGGTGGTAGAGGCAGGCACAGTAGATTCATTTAAGATGTGTCTGGACAAATGCATGAGTAGGTGGGGAGCAGAGGGATACAGATGCTTAGGAATTGACCGACAGGTTTAGACAGTACATTTGGATCAGCTCAGGCTTGGAGGGCCGAAGGGCCTGTTCCTGGGCTGTACATTTTCTTTGTTCTCTTTGTTCTTCTTTAAAATCCTGGAATCATTTCGCCCACCATAAGACCATTCAAAACAGGAAGAGGAGTAGGCCATTCGGTCCTTTGAGCCTGCTCCACCATTCAATAGGATCAAGGCTGATCCAACATTCCTCACATCCACCTTCCTGCCCTTTCCCCATAACCCTTGAGTCCCCACCTGATGAAGAATCTCTCTGTCTCAGCCTTAAATATACACAGGGACTCTGTCCCCACAGCTCTCACTGGTAAGGAGTTCCAAAGACTCACAACCCTCTAACAGAAGAGATTCCTCCTCATCTCAGTCTGAAATTGGTGCCCCTTTATTCTGAGACTGTACCTTCTGGTCCTAGATCCTCTAGTGGGAAGGATCCTCTCAACATTGACCCTTAAGAATCCTAGATGCTTCATTGAAATCATCTCTCATTCTTCGAAATGCCAATCATCAGGTCCCAGTCCCTGGGTGCAGGGAGCTGGGAGGTGAAACGGCAGGGAAGGTGGGGATGGGGGAAGGTGGGAGGTAGGGGTGGGGGGAGGTTGGAGTGCAGGAAGGTGGGAGGTAGGGTACAGGGAGGTGGGAGG
>NC_057727.1:4171548-4177678 GCF_004010195.1 Chiloscyllium plagiosum
GTGAGGTGGGTTGGGGGTGTTGAGAGGTGGGATAGGTGGGATGTGAGTTGGAGGTTGCGGGGAGGTGGGGGGAGATGGGACAGGGTTGGGGGAGGTGGGGCATGGGGGGGACGCTGGTGTCACCTCCTTTCAGGAAGGTCTGCCGTGCCTTAGTCCATTCACCTTGACATCATCTGCCGAAGGGGCAGTGCTCCGAAAGCTTGTAATTTCAGATAAACCTATTGGACCATAACCTAGTGTCATGTGACTTCTGACCTTGCTCCATTCAGACACTGAACAGGATAGCACTGTCCTTCCTCTGGCATCAGTGACCAAGAGAGCAAGGCGATTATGGAGGGATGGATGCCATGGGGGTGGAGGGGTGTGGAGAATGGAAAAATGGGGTGTGGGGAAAGGGCACAGGTGTGGCTTTCATGTCCTTTTGATCAGGGAATGAGCGCCTCTGATCAAAGACCACCTCCAGAAGCCTCAAGGAAACACCCCTGGGTCTGCTGTTATACTCCCTGCCTGGTGAACCCCTCACCCTCTGCTGGCTAATATTGGCAGCGATGGGATGGGACCTGTGTAGACTGGATGATAACCTCACAGTATTATCACTGGGCTGTTAATCCTGGGGCTTAGATTTGTTCTGCAGACCTGGGTTCAAATCCTACCACGGCAGATGGTAGAATTTGAATTCAATTAAGATTCCCGTGATGACCATGAACCTATTGCTGACTATCTGGAAAAGCCCAAATATCTGTTAGAGAAAGAAATTGCCATCCTTACCCGGTCTGAAATACATGTGACTCCAGACCCACAGCAATATGGTCAAATCCTAAATGACCTCTCAGCAATGTACACTGGCCTATCAGCAATGGCCTCATACCGTGAATGAATTTTTAAAAAAAACTCCCATATCCCTGGGATGAGAAGAGTTTGAATTGAGTAAAAAAAATCAATGGATATCGAGGAGCAAATCTCTAACAGTAACAATACATATCCATAAGGCCATTAATTGTCAGCTTTCATGTCTCGAGGGGTGGAATTGAGAAGAATGGACTAGTCCAGCTCAATAACCTGTTTCTGTGGCGAAGATAATGTAACTTGACAAATATGTGAAGTATTAGTCGGGAGTGGAACTTTACATATTGTTTTGACATTGAGAAAATGTCCTTGACTGGATAAACGATAAACACGGGCCGGCAGCCAAGATTCAGATTCAATTATACCAGGAATTGAAGTGAAGGACGAACATTATCTCCAATAGCAGTTTGAAATTGATACGATACTTACAGGGTAGAGGGAGGCCATTCGGTCCCTTACTTCACTCTGCAACTGTAGTTCAGCTTGTCTCTCTCTCCCCTCAGTTTTAGGGAAGAATCGACCAGTGAGGTCCTGTCCTGCCATGTTTCTCGACATATCGTGTTTCTTAAATGTGACTAGTTTGCATTTGTGTGGCGCCCAGTCCACATCTGTCCACAGTTCCCTAAATCTGCTTCTGACCTTCCAACATCTTAGTCTAATTCTGCTCATGGGGTGCTGTATAAAACAGAATGCAATATGGAAATGCTACTGCACTCAATGGGTTAATGTGTACAGCAATGGATGGAAAATTGCCCACAAAGTGTTGGTCCAGTTCTGCTCGATAGTGGCAGTAGCCATCACATGATCAGTAATGACCTTTCACTACTTGACCTTTGAATGGGTCCCATGGCGAAGGGCATCGCCTTGGAGATGGTGCAGAATCATGTAGCGTAATTACTAATCTCTCCTCCCTCCAATCCCTCATCCCAATATTTATACCTAGACTGTATAACCCTCCAGGGAAAAATACCACCAGCACAGAGAGCTGAATTGGACGTTTCTTAAGCACGATAGTCACTAACTGAGAATTATAGTGTCACATGACAATATAAAGGTACGTTAATTGGCAGCATGTCTGTGAATGCTACACTATTCAATAAATATTTCCGTAGTATTTGTTTGTCCATTACTACTAATCTGAGCTTACAACCCTGAACAATCCAACTATCAAACTGGAATGCAGCAACAGCAACATTCTTAACAAATAAATCATCGCAAGGTGCTCACTGAATCAGCCCAGATTGTGTGTTAAACTGGAGCTAGAACCCATGACCTTTTGTCTTGGAGGTGGGAATGAAAACTGGCCAACCCTCCTGATTAAAAAAAAGGATTCCTCAAGAGAACAGTGCAGTTTGGTTGTAATGTAAGATGTAGCGCATTGAGCGACGTACAGACTGCTTTCACTCCACAGACAGCCTCCCCATCTCACTCACATGGTACTGAGCAAGACTCAGATGGGTCCCCACTGCCCCTCTGCCAACTGCTCTTGGAGAAGTACCCACAACAGAGGTCAGAGGTCAGTGGGATAGCCTAAATGTTCAGGTTCAGTTTGACTGCAAATGCTGTGAGCTCAGGGGAACATCAAATCTGGGCAGTGGGGAAGAGGTTTGGTAGCAGGAATTAGGACTGTTCACTCACAAAACTGACTGTGTTGAGATGTCTTTGGCAGGAGCAACCCAATAATGTTGGAACTTATTGTCAATGCCAGGGATCTTTCCCATTGACCGGAGAGCTCCTTATCACCTCCTACTGGATGCCAGCTGGGATGAAGAGCTGAACTAGCCAGCATTGGAATTCTCTCAGACACAGGACCCCGAGGGTGGACACTCAGGAGCTGATGGCTCTTCAATACCTGTCAGTGTGACCGGGAGCAGGACCTGCCCCAAACATTGGTGCACTGAGATTAACCTAGCTCTCAATGCCAGCAAAACCAAGGAACTAATTATTGACTTTCGGCGGGATGTTACTCATGCCCCCCTATGCACTAACAGCACAGAGATGGAATGAGTACAGAGTGTCAAGCTCCTGGGAGTGGTCATCAGCAAGAAGCTTTCTTGGACTCTTCATGTGGATGCACTGGTTACAAAGGCCCAACAACGTCTCTTCTTCTTCAGGCAGCTGAGGAAATTTGGCATGACGGCGAATACCCTTGCCAACTTTTATAGGTGTGCCATCGAGAGCATTCTGTCTGGATGTATCACTACCTGGTAAGGCAACTGTACCATTCAAGATCGGGGACGGTTACAGAGAGAGGTGAACTCGGCCCGGACAATCACAAAGGCCACCCTCCCATCTATAGAATCCACCTACCAGGCCCACTGTCAAGGAAAGGCCGCCATCATTCTCAAAGATCCATCCCACCCTGGCAATGTTTTTCTACAGCCTCTACCATCAGGGATAAGGTACAGAAGCCTGAACACCGACATCAGCCGGTTTCGTAACAATTTCTACCCTACTGCTGTTAGAGTACCGAATGGACTTACAAACTCTTAGCATTCACCTGTATCTGTGTTTTGATTTTTGCCGCTATTTACCTATTGTTTACTTTCTATGCCAAGTAACTATGTGATCTGCCTGTATTGCTCGCAAGACAAAGCTTTTCACTGTGCCTCAGTACACGTGACAATAAATTCAATTCAATTCAATTCATTAGAGGCCTGGGATTGAGAGGTTGACCCAGTTCACAAGTGGATAAGGGAAGGAGGAGGGATACGGTAGGGAGAAGGCACTGCTGGTGGGTCGGGGTGAAGTGGTTTGTAATGTTTTTCCTTGTACTTAGGTACACGTGACAATAAATCAAATCAAATTGAAAGGATGGGAATGGCTTTTCTGACGATGCTGTCACTTTTAAAAGGTTATTTAGTCCTTGGTCATAAAGCCAGAAGCCTAAAAGGGTGTAGTTTAACAATGGAAGGGGAGTGGCCAGTTCTCTCAGTTTTTCTAGTTTGTTTTAGCTGTAGCAGTCACAAGATGTGTGAGTCCAGGAGAGTTGCAAGCTTCAGTAATCAATTCCTCTGACCTCCTTCCGAAATCTCTTTGGACGCTGCTCCCTCCTGCCTGTAAGAATCTGTGTTTATGAGATGTTACTATATTGGAACAGTTAGTAACAGGTACTGTTTAGGTCAGTTAGGTTTTCCAATAATTAAGTTACTCTAAATTCCATTTCTTTTTTGTTCGTGTTTTATTTGCAGTGTTCAAATAAATTCTGTTTCACTTAAAGCCGAGTGGTTTGACCAGCTGCATCACACCTGGAACCCACTTCACATCTGTCTTTAAAACAAGAAAAGGTTAGGGTTTAGGATACCTTCTTAAAATCTTTTTAGGGGGTCTGGCCTGGTCCACAACACTTTTAGTAGGAGACCTCCTCCTAATTCTGGTCACTCAATCAGGTTCTGAGTGCCTTTTCTATAGGGGACCCCACTCCCACAGCCCATAAGCAATAATGACAGTGGTCACAGTAATTGTCCATTTAAAAGGTAGCCTGTGGTGTAGTGGTAATGCCACGGGACCATTGTTCTGGAGATATGGATTTGAATATCACCACAGGGGGCTGGTGATGTTTCAATTCCATCAAATCTGACATAAAGATGATCTAATGGTGTCCATATAATCATTGTCAATTGCTGTAAAAATCCATCTGCTTCACTAATGTTCTTTAGGGAGGGAAATCTGCTGTTCTTACCTGGTCAGGCCTACATGTGATTCTAGACACACAGCATGGGGTTGATGTTTAACTGCCCTCTGGGTAATTAGGGATGAGCAGTAAATACTGGCTCAGCCAATGATGTCCACAACACTATAACAGATCTTTTTAAAATGGGCTTAGAGGTTAAAGGTCAGTTAGGAAGATTCCAGACTTTTACTTTTCCAGTTCTGAGGGCTAAAGGGATCAAAGGGTGTGGACATAAACTGGGAATGGGGGAATTGAGTTGGATGATCAGCCAATGTCATATTGAATGGCACAGCAGGCTTGAAGGGCTGAATGGACTCCTCCTGCTCCTATTTTCTATGTTTCTATGATCATTGGCTCATTGTAACTCACACATTGTAATTTCATTGTAACTCACACATTACAACACACCGACACACTAACACACTGACACACTAACACACCGACACACTGACACACCGACACACCGATTATTTGTACCCCATTTATACATAGACATCAGCTCCCACCTCAATATCCCTTAGCTAACAAATGAACATCACTTACATGAGAGCTAGGAGCAGGAATAGGCCATTCTGGGGGGAGTGAACTCTACTGATTCATGGCCCTTTAAGAGAAAATCATTCCTCCTCATCTCTGTTTAAAATCTGCTACTCCTCATCCTAAAACTATGACCTCTCACTCTGGATTGTCCCATTGAAGGAAACATCCTCCCTCCATCTACATTGTCAGTCTCTTTTAACATCTTATATACATCAATTCGATCTCCTCTCATTCTTCTAAACCCTAGATAGTATAGACCTAAATTCCTCAATCTCTCTTCCTGAGACAAACTCTTTATCTCTGGAATCAATCTACTGAGCCTCCTCTGAACTGCCCTCTCAAGTAAGGGATCCTAACCTATCCACCGCCTTCCTTCCTCAGTGGACAGCACCAAATTGGCTCTTTAACGTTTTAAATTTGACCGGTTTTGGCTCACTCAAAGCAAATGATTCTCAGTTTAGTCATGATCAATGAGCCAACCGTTTTCCACTCTTTGGGTAAAAGAGTTTGTCCTCACCTTAGTCGTAAATGGCTACCCTTTATCTTTAGTCTGTGGCCTCTGGTTCTGGACTCCTCTGTCTTTGGGAACCTTTTGGTGTTTACCCTGCCTAGCCCTGACAGAATGTTTCTGTGAGATCCCTCTTCATAATGAGTGAAGGTCTTAGAAAATAAGACCCAATGACTGAGTTCATCATTAGGACTGATATCCGCACTCTACACCCCCCATAATGATGGCATCGCGGCAACAGCCTCAGTACTCAACACCAACAACTGCCAGTCTCCAAACACCATCCTACAACTCATCCGCTTTATCCTCGATCATTACGTCTTCACCTTTGACAACCAATTCTTTATCCAGACACACGGAACAGCCATGGGGACCAAATTTGCACCCCAATATGCCAACATTTTTAAGCACAGGTTCGAACAAGATTTCTTTTCTATGCAGGATCTCCAACCGACATTGTAGACCAGGTACATTGATGACATTTTCTTCCTCTGGACCCATGGGCGAGGAGTCACTGATAAAACTACACAGTGACATCAACAAGTTTCATCCCACCATCAAAC
>NC_057727.1:4177944-4183767 GCF_004010195.1 Chiloscyllium plagiosum
GCTGCAAGATGTGTCAGAGTGTGGACATAGATACCACCATTACGCGTGGGGAGACCTCCCACTTTGTACATGGCAGGTACTCATGTGACTCAGCCAACGTTGTCTATCTTATACGTTGCAGGCAAGGATGCCCGGAGGCATGGTACATTGTGGAAACCGAGCAAAGGCTACGACAATGGATGAATGGGCACCGCACAACAATCAACAGACAGGAGGGTTCCCTCCCAGTTGAGGAACACTTCAGTGGTCCAGGACATTCAGCCTCGGATCTTCGGGTGACCATCCTCCAAGGTGGACTTCGGGACAGGCAGCAGAGGAAAGTGGCCGAGCAGAGGCTGATAGCTAAGTTCGGTACCCATAGGGAGGGCCTCAACCGGGACCTTGGGTTCATGACACATTACAAGTGATCACCATTGCACTACACACACACACATATAGTCCTACACACACACACTCTCACATACACACGGACACAGATACACACAGATGCACATACAGACACCCACACACACCCTTATAGACACACACACTCCCACACATGCACCCCCTCACAGACTTAAGACACTCACTACACACATACACACACTTTCTCACACTCACAACCCCCACCCAGACAGACAGACAGACACACACACACATAAAGACCCACATGCACATATATATTTTGTGTGGTGAATTTGCAGAGTTACATTGCACTTTGCTCAAAAACTGCATACATTCATGTAGAACTCTGAGCTCAAAAACTGGATGAATTTATGTAAAACTCTGTAATCTCACTTTTTAGATTAGAATCAATCTAAACATCAGGTCATAGACAGAGAACACAGGGGGCTAACACCTTCAACATATTGTCTAGCTATCACCATTGTTAACAGTTAACCCGAGAATGTAACTTTAAAAAAAAGGGTTTTGTGATTTACACATGAAAGAAGTGAAACTATCACTGTATTCTAACAGATGAAAGGCTTAACAGACAATCAATTTTTCAATGTATAATTTCAGTTACATCACACAACTTTTTGCTATAAATTCTGTGTTACGATCGAGCCCTCCACAATCACCTGATGAAGGAGCGTCGCTCCGAAAGCTAGTGTGCTTCCAATTAAGCCTGTTGGACGAAAACCTGGTGTTGTGTGATTTTTAACTTTGTACACCCCAGTCCAACACTGGCATCTCCAAATCATGAGCCCGTGATGGCATTGTAATGTTATTGTATCAAATTTAGTGTGACTGGAGATTTCCTGTTTACTGGAAAATTCACCATAAGCCACTATGAAGATACTGAAGGATCAGCTAGTCATTTGTCCTCAGTGGAGGTGAGCAATACAATACACAGAAAGGTTATTAAAGGTATTGATCTTTGGGAAGAAACACATGTTTTATTTGCATTTGTGGGATGAAGGTGTCACTGGCTAGGCCAGCGTTTATTGCCCAGAGGGCATTATGAGTCAACCACATTGCTGTGGATCTGGAGTTACACGTAGGCCAGACCAGATAAGGATGGCAGATTCCTTCCTTAAAGGACATTAGTGAACCAGAAGGGCTTTTCCTCAACAATGGATTCATGGCCATTATTAGACTCTTAATTCCAGAATTTAAAAAAAAATTGAATTCAAAGTGCACCACCTGCTGTGGCTGGATTTGAACCCAGGTCCCCAGAACATTAGCTGGGTGCGTGGATTAATAGTCCCTGTGGTGATACCCAGTGGTGATACCACTAGGCCATCACCAGCCCTATTGTGAGCAAACAGACCCATGAAATGGATTAAATGGCCATGTTGCTCATGCTGTAATGGACCCAGTCAGCACTGTTCAATGTAAGAAGAAAATAAATCACCAGTGACACACCTCCTTTGCGTTTCTTGACAGAGAGTGTGGATCCATATATCCCAAAGACACGTTTGGCAGGAAGTAGTCCAACACTCTGGCTAAAAACACCTACAGCAGAGAAAGAAAAACAAGTCAATCTATGTTTTTGTTTCAGCCCACATTTCACCCAGTTACTCGGGAAACCACACTCCCTTGTAACCATCGAGATGAGTATTGGGTACTCTGCTGTGAAGTCATTGACCCTCAGGTGATTCCCTAATCCATTGGGATAAATGTTCCTGGATGAATTCCTTAACTTCCACAGTTAAATTTCTGATCTGAGCCTGAAGGAAATAAGATGTAGGGGAAGTAATAGACCATTCGGTCTATCACGTCCACTATGCCATTGAATGAGATCAAACTAGAGAAAGCAAATTCACGAAACAAAGAATGTGTTCTATTTTAGATATTTCCTTAGGGAGTAAAATTGCTAGGGATGTGCAGAGAAGGGAGGAGATTGGGATTAAAAAGATTCAAATCTGCCAAGACCAAGGTTCATGCTAATATACTATTGGTTGCAATGCTATACTCAAGGGATGGGCTCACACCCTGAGGGCCTTTTCTTACCTTTGACTATTCTTTGAGGAAATATTATGAACACACAATTAAAAGTAGGACTAGGTCATTCAGCCCCTCGAGCTTGTTCAGCCATTCAATAAGATCATGGCTGATCCCACATTCCAAACCTTAGTTCCAGTACACATGTAGATGAGAGTAGGAAGGAGATGGACTGGATTTCATGGTCACAGGAGTGTGCTGGCAGACAGCAAGCTGGTTTGAAGTGTATCTACTTCAATGCCAAGAGTATCTGAAATAAGGTAGGTGAGCTTGCGGCATGGATAGATACCAGGGACTTCGATGTTGTGGCCATTTCTGAGACATGGATAGAGCAGGGTGAGGAATGGATGTTGTAGGTTCCAGGGTTTAGATCTTTCATTAAGATCAGGGAAGGTGGTAAAAGATGGGAAGGTGTGGCTTTGTTAGTCATGGACGGTATAATGGTGGCTGAAATACCTTTTGACGAGGACTCTCTACTGAGGTGATATGGGCTGAGGTTAGAAACAGGAGAGGAAAGGTTACACTGCTGGAAGTTTTTTATAGGCCTCTGCAAAGTTCCAGGGATGTGGAGCAGAGGATCAGCAAATCGATTCTGGGCAAGAATGAAAGGAACAGGGTGGTTATTATGAGGGACTTTAATTTCCCCAAAATTGACTGGAAATACTATAACTCTAGTGTGTTGGATGGATCAGTTTTTGTCCAATGTGTACAGGAGGGTTTCCTGACACAGTATGTCAAAGGGCTGACAAGAGGGGAGGCCCCACTGGATCTGGTGCTTGGTAATGAACCAGGCCAGGTGTTTGATTTAGATATGGCTGAGCACTTTGGAGAGAGTGACCATCATTTCGGTTAGGTTTAGTTTAGCGATGGAAAGGGATAGGTACATGCCACAGGGCAAGAGTTATAGATGGGGGAAAGGCAAGTATAATGCGATTAGGCAAGAATTAGGGGTAGCAAAATGCAGGGGATGGTGACAATCGAAATTGGATTAAGGAACTGGTTTAAGGAACAGATATTGCGCATCTTTGACAGGTATGCCCCTGTCAGGCAGGGAGGAAGTGATAAGGTAAGGGAACTGTGCTTTACTACAGAAATTGCATCTCTTGTTAAGCGGAAGAGGGAAGCTTATGTGACGTTAAGGTGAGATGGTTCAGATGAGGCTTTGGAGAGTTACAGATCAGCTAGGAAGGATTTAAAGAGAGAGTTAAGAAGAGCAAAGAGAGAACATGAGCCGTCTTTAGCAAATAGAATAAAGGAGAACCCTAAAGCTTTCTATAGGTATATGAGAAATAAAAGGATGACTAGGGTAGGAATAGGGCCAGTCAAAGACAGACGTGGGAGTTGTGTGTGAACCCTTTGGAGATCAGAGAAGTGTTAAATGAATACTTCTCATCTGTTTTCACCCAGGAAAAGGAGAATATTATAGAGGAGAAGACTGAGATACGGGCTATTAGACTAGAAAGGATTGAGGTTAATAAGGAGGAGGTGTTATCAAGTCTAGAAAGTGTGAAAGTAGATAAGTTCCCTGGGCTGGATGAGATTTTTCAGAGAATTCACTGGGAAGCTAGAGAGGAGATGGCTGAGCCTTTGACCTTGATCTTTGAGTCGTCATTGTCTATAGGTTTAGTATCACAGGACTGGAGGATTGCAGAAGTTGTTTGTGCACTTGCTCAAGAAGGGCAATAGAGCTAACCCAGGTAATTATAGACCAGTGAGCCTTACGTCTGTTGTAAGAAAAGTTTTGGAAAGGATTATAAAAGATAGGATTTATAATTATCTAGCAAACAGCAATTTGATTGGAAATAGTCAACAAGGATTCGTCAAGGGCAGGTCGTGCCTCACAAACCTCATTGAGTCTTTTGAGAAGGTGACCAAGCATATGGATGAGGGTAGGGCAGGGGTATACATGGACTTCAGTAAAGCCTTTCATAAGGTTCCCCATGGTAGGCGATTGGAGAAAATGTGGAGCCATGGGATTGAAGGTGATTTAGCAGTTTGGATTAGAAACTAGCTTTCTCTAAAAAGGCAGCGAGGAGTGGTGGTTGATGGAAATTATTCAGCATGGAGTCCAGTTACTAGTGGTGTGCTACAAGGATCTGTTTTGGGACCATTGCTATTTGTCATTTTTATAAATGACTTGGACGCAGGCATAGGTGGCTTGTTTGCATATGACACTAAAGTCGGTGGAGTAGTGGACAGTTTGGAAGAATGTTACAGGTTGCAGGGGACTTGGATAAACTGCAGGATTGGGCCGAGAGGTGGCAAATGGAGTTCAATGCAGCTAAATGTGAGGTGATGCACTTTGGGAAGAATAACAGGAAGGCAGAGTACTGGGTCAATGGAAAGATTCTTGGTAGTGTGGATGTGCAGAGGGATCTTGGTGTCTATGTACCTGCACGTTGCCACCTAGGTTGATAGTGTTGTTAAGAAGGCATACGGTGTGTTCGGTTTCAATGGTAGAGGGATTGGGTTCCAGAGCTGTGATGTCATGCTACAATAATACAAAACGCTGGTGCGGCCGCACTTAGAATATTGTATACAGTACTGGTCGCCCCATTACAGGAAGGATGTGGAAGCATTGGAAAACGTGCAGAGATTTACCAGGATGTTGCCTGGTCTGGAGGGAAGGTCTTATGAGGAAAGGCTGAGACACTTGGGTCTGTTCTCATTGGAAAGAAGAAGGCTAAGAGGAGATTTGCTAGAGACATACAAGATGATCAGAGGATTAGATAGGGTGGACAGTGAGAGTCTTTTTCCTAGGGTGATGATATCAGCTTGTAGAAGGGGGCATAGCTATAAATTGTAATTTCAGGGTTGATAGATTTAAGACAGATGTCAGAGAGGGGTTCTTTACTCAGAGAGTGATAAGGACGCAGAATGCCCTGCCTATCAATGTAGTTAACTCAGCCACATTGGGGGCATTTAAACAGTCCTTGGTTAAGCATATGGATGCTGATGGAACAGTGCAGGGGAATGGGCTTAGATGAGTTCACAGGTCAGTGCAACATCGAGGGCTGAATGGCATGTTCTGCAATATATTGTTCTACGTTCTATAGACAATAGACAATAGACAATAGGTGCAGGAGTAGGCCATTCTGCCCTTCGAGCCTGCACCGCCATTCAATATAATCATGGCTGATCATTCCTAATCAGAATCCTCTTCCTGCCTTATCTCCATAACCCTTGATTCCACTATCTTTGAGAGCTCTATCCAACTCCTTCTTAAATGAATCCAGAGAGTGGGCCTCCACTGGCCTCTGGGGCAGAGCATTCCACACAGCCACCACTCTCTGGGTGAAGAAGTTTCTCCTGAGCTCTGTCCTAAATGGTCTACCCAGTATTTTTAAGCTGTGTCCTCTGGTTCGGCACTCACCCATCAGTGGAAACATGTTTCCT
>NC_057727.1:4186403-4196252 GCF_004010195.1 Chiloscyllium plagiosum
TTAGGGTTAGGGTTATGGTTCGGGGTCTGACAGAGTTAGGGTTAGGGTTAGGATAAGCATTAGGGTTAGGATTAAGGTTAGGGTTCACGGTCTTGCTAGGGTTAGGGGTAGGGATCTTGATAGGATTTGGGTTTGGATTAGAGTTAGCTGTCTTGGTAGGGTTAGAGTGAGGGTGCGGGGTCTTGGTGGGGTTTGAGTTCGGGTAAGGGTTAGGGTCAGGATTAGGCTTGGGGGTCTTGACTGGGTTAGGTTTAGAGTTGGATTCATCATTAGGCTAAAGGTTAGTGTTAGGCGTCTTGACAAGGTGAAGTTGAGGAGGATGTTTGCTCTCAAGGGAGAATCTGAAACTAGGGGTCACTGTGTCAAATTAAGGGATCACCCATTTAAGACAGAGAGAAGGGGTATGTTTTTTTCTCAGAGTGCCGTGAGGGTTTGGATTAGACTCGAAGTCATGGCCACCTCTGTGAATGTTCACAATATCCAGGTGCAAAGTGAAAGAAGAAAGGAAGGGGTCTCCCAGTGAGTTAACCAACACTCCTACATTAACCATGAATATCACGTCATGCAATATCATTTCAGCAGCATGTCACTGTAATCTTTTGCTGTAAGTTCTGTGTCTTATGGTCCTGCTTCACAACCACCTGATGAAGGAGCAGCGCTCTGAAAGCTAGTGCTGTTAAATAAGCCTGTTGGACTATGACCTGGTGTTGTGTGATTTTTAACTTTGTCCACCTCAGTCCAATACCGGCTCCTCCACACCATCTCACTCAAGAGATACTGCCAGACCTCCAGACTTTCTCTAGCATTCTCTATGTTTGTTATGAATTCCAGCATTCGCAGTATTGGACGTTGAAACAGTTGCTGTGTGTTCAATAGACAGTTTGATGTGGGTTAAAGGATGTAGTGAGAAAGTGGAGTACAGAGTGAATCTGTATCAAGGGAAGGAGCTCAGTGGGGCAGATGTCCATTGCCTGTTCTAAAGAACCATAATGAATTAAACATTCTGAAGAGACACACCTGCATAAACAGCAATCAATAGACCAACTCTTGCTAGGTTTCCAGTCAATGTGTCTACAGTATTCTGACAGAATAGCCTTGCTGATGCTCAGAGGTGGGCTTCCTTTTCAGGAGCAGGTGGACTGTGGATGAAAATGGAGCATCTGCTGTATTCCTGATTCATGTGCGAATTCCACACCCATGACCCCAACTGAAATAACTCCCCAGAGGTAGGTATCTCATCATCAAGTCACCCTTAATTTACATATGAAGAGTCCTTGACACTGATCCAGCTCCCTCAGAGCGCGCAGAACCTCTGACACTCCTGTTTATATCTGTCAACCAGGGTTTCCTGAATGGACCAGATTAACAGCCCCAATCAGGGAACTCACACTCTATGAGGTCCACCTGGCTGACCTTCGTACAATCACTACACCAACAACTGTGCTATCCCACCCCCAATCCTCAATAAGAAAAGGAGGAAGGTGAGTGTAATGGTGATAGTAATGAGGTCAGCCAGAGGGAGCCTTATAGAATATGAGTTCCCTGATTGGGGCTGCTGATTTGGTCTCATCAGGGAGCCTTGGCTGACAGATATAAACAGGAGTACAAGAGGATCTGCTCACTCTGAGAGCTGGCTCTGAGGGAGCTGGATCAGTGTCAAGGACTCTCCACATATGAATAAAAAGTGACTCGGTGATAGGATACCAGCTTCTGGGGAGTTATTTCAGTGAGAGCTGGGTCTTTGTTAGAATTCCTAAAGAGGGGAAAGTTGGCAGCAGCTGATGACAGTCTTCAAATGGAGTCAGGATGTGGGAGAAGTGGTAAAGCCTCTTCTTTATTCTTAAACAAAAACAGAAGTTGCTGGAAAAGCTCAGCAGATCTGGCAGTATGTATGGAGAGAAATCAGAGTTAATCTTTTGGGTCGAGTGACCCTTCCTCAGAACTTATGTTTTTAAGATTCAGATCAGAGGGTTGGACCATAAAATGAAACAATTCTTCCTTTTCTCCTCCATCCCAAGCTGAGCTTAACTGCAAAAACACATTCTCCTGCACCTCTGGGCAGGTTTGCTCACAGAGAGTTGCATGTTCCCTCTTGATCACAGCAATCACATTGGCAGCTTGAACTGTACTTCAAACAAATCTGTAAAAGACTGTGTCTTTCTTTTATTTTCCTCCGTGTTCTTAATGGCAGACTAAAATGGGAAAATAACTAGTTTCAAAGGAATGGTGAAAGACTCCTGCATGATTTTGAATGCAACTAAACACTGTTTACACAGCTGCTTGCTTGAGCATTCATTGGCATGCAGTCTGCAGACGAACTGGAGGCATGGGCTGATGTGCAAATAGTGATTCAGCTGGCAACAGGAGCTCATTGGTCTGTGGACCACTGACTGATTATTGATGATGCCTGCCAACAATTACATGATTGGTTTGTAAGGAGCTAAACAGCTTGAGGCCGTAAACAAGGTAGGGAGAGGTGTTCCATCACTCAGAAACCTTCTCTGTTCTCCACAGTAAAAGTCAATTTAAGCTCAAAGAAAAGCAATTTATTCTTTCTCCAGCGTTACTGTAAACTGTGAGTTTTAATTAATAAATCAGAGACCATTTCGAAATGTGAACTAAACACCCTGTATCTGCTACAAATCAGTAAAAGCATTCAGAGAAGGAAGACGGAGAAGCAGCATTCTCATCAGCACCAGATCCTGTGCACAGGAACCAGCAAATTGCTTTCCTAGTCTTTCACTCCACCCATTACATCAATTTGTTTTTCCAATGTTTTTTCTGCATATGTATAAAGGGTGTGTTTGTAAGGGCTGGTTTCTGTATGAACTTGTAGAGTGGTAAATATGTTCGCATCAGATTGGTCAGACATGTTATGACACATCTCTGAAGCAGGTGGGATTGGAACCTGGGCCTCCTGGCTCAGAGATAGGGACACTGCACTACGAGCCCTTATATCATTGGAGTAATATGCCGACAGCTTGTAACTGATTACCAGCAGTTAGAATTAGTTACTTGCAATAAATAGTGATTCTTGTTCAGCACGGAAATCTTTCAATCAATCTGGGTCAAAAAGGCAGGCCAATTGGGGAATTAAAAGATAAGAACCAGGAGCAGGAGTAGGCTATCAGGCCCAAAGATTCCTCAGTAAAACATTTACTGAGGAATCCTCAACCACTTCCCTGGGCAGGGAATTCCATACATTCACCAACCCTCTGGTTGAAGAGGTTCCTTCTCAATTTGGACATAAATCTGCTCCTCTTAGTTTTGAGGCTATGCCCTCTTGTCCTAGTTTCACCCACCAGCAGAAACATCCTCTCTACTTCTATCTTATCTATTCCCTTCATAATTTTATATGTTTCTATAAGATATCCCCACCCCTATTCTTCTAAATTCCAGTGAATATAATCCCAGTCTACTCAGTTCTGCACGTTTTTATAAAATGTTTAATTTTAAATGTCCAGTGAGGGATGAGAAATCCTTTGACTTGGCTAACACATGATGGGAAAGACTGTCAAGATGTGAGGTCTACCCCCCTCCACCTGCTTCCCTGGGGAATGACCATATGGAAACATCTGACTGGTTCCTGTAGGGTTCTGGTGGAACTGACACCCCCCACCTGACCCCAATACCTGGAGGGATTACCCTCCTTTGACAATGAGGACTAGGAATTGGTGCTGTCTACCCAGGGAGCGATGGGATCTTCTCCACAAAACATTCTGGGCATTTCTTTTACCTTCATCGGCGTTGCAGCTTCAGGATTCAATATCACCAACGGCGACACAAAGACCACGCCAGCAATGTCCTCTGGTCTCTCATGCAAAATGTAGATTGCCACCAATCCGCCCTGAAACGCAAGAGGAGGCAGAATTACAACAACAACTCCATGAGGCAAAGCCCTGGTGAACAAAGTCCCTCAGGGAATTGGATGTGGTATTGGGCAGCACGGTGGTTAGCACTGCTGCCTCACAGCTCCAGAGACCCGGGTTCAATTCCCACCTCAGGCAACTGTCTGTGTGGAGTTTGCACATTCTCCCCGTGTCTGCGTGGGTTTCCTCCGGGTGCTCCGGTTTCCTCCCACAGTCCAAAAATGTGCAGGTTAGGTGAATTGGCCATGCTAAATTGCCTGTTGTGTTAGGTGAAGGGGTAAATGTAGTGGAATGGGTCTGGGTGGGTTGCTCTTCGGCGGGTCGGTGTGGACTTGTTGGGCCAAAGGGCCTGTTTCCACACTGTAAGTAATCTAATCTAATGTCGGATCAGCCATGATCCAACTGAATGGCGGAGTGGTTTTGAGGGGTTGAATGGCCTACTGCTGTTCCTATTTCTTACCATTGTTATCACGGTAGCTCAGTTGGTGCAGGTGCTACTCAATGCACAGCTATGATGAAGTGTGGTGCTGGAAAAGCACAGCCGGTCAGGCAGCATCTGAGGTGCAGCGGAGTCAACATTTCGAGCATGAGCCCTTCCTTTACCAGGAATGAAGAGCTTATGCTTGAAGCGTCGACTGTCCTGCTCCTCGGGGATGCTGCCTGACCAGCTGTGCTTTTCCAACACCCCACTCTTTGATTCTGACCTCCAACATCTGTAGTCCTCACTTTCTTCTCCACACAGCTGTGAAGGTCTGGGTCTGACCTGTACTGGGGCAATCTCAGCCAGAATAGCAGCTCCATTCAGTTTGTTGGGTGGGGGTGAAGTTCACCTTATTGAATGTGAAAAAGGGGCAAGAGAACATCAGGAGCCATTTTCATACCCCACCCAGTTATCCTCTCCCCTTAGCAATAACATGCATTTTTGTAGCGCCTTTTACACAGTTAAATACATACGTGTGGGCGGCACGGTGGCACAATGGTTAGCACTGCTGCCTCACAGCGCCAGAGACCCGGGTTCAATTCCCGCCTCAGGCGACTGACTGTGTGGAGTTTGCACATTCTCCCCGTGTCTGCGTGGGTTTCCTCCGGGTGCTCCGGTTTCCTCCCACAATCACAAAGATGTGCAGGTCAGGTGAATTGGCCATGCTAAATTGCCCGTAGTGTTAGGTAAGGGGTAAATGCAGGGGTATGGGTGGGTTGCGCTTCGGCGGGGCAGTGTGGACTTGTTGGGCCGAAGGGCCTGTTTCCACACTGTAAGTAATCTAATCTAATCTAAATCTAAATCTAAAAATTACAAATGATCAAACACAACTTGACACTGCCAGAGGAAGTGGTGGAGGCCAGCACAATAACAACATTTAAAAGGCATTTGGATGGGTATATGAATAGGAAGGATTTAGAGGGATATGGATCAAATGCTGGGAAACGGGACTTGATTAGGTTAGGATATCTGGTCGACATGGACAAGTTGGACCGAAGGGCCTGTTTCCATGCTGTACGTCTCTGTGACTCTATAACAGGTGACCCATAACTTTTTCACAGGAAGGGCTGGGGAAGACAAAGAGGGAAGGAAAGGCCTACAGAGAACATGGGGTGAGAGCAACTGAGATCATGGTCACTGAGTGAAGGAATTCGGCCAAACACAGAGATTGCTGGAGAAACTCAGCAGGTCCGGCAGCATCTGTAGAGAGAGAAAGCAGAGTCAATATTTTGAATCTGGTGACTCTGCTTCAGAACACTGTTAACCCCCTGCAGATGCTGCTGCGCTTGCTGAGTTTCTCCAGCATTTACACGTCTTTGTCTCAGATTTCCAGCATCTGCAGTGTTTTGCTTTTGTCGCAGAAAGTGGGCAATGGGCGAATGTCTAGAATTGAGCTATTGGAATTGCAAAGACCTTTGAGAATTGCAGGGCTGCAGGAGGTGACAGGGAGAGGCTTCTAAGCCGTTGGAAAAGGATAATTTACTGTCTATCAATTGACGCAGTGCTCATCTACGCAAGTGGGGAGTATCCCATCACAGTCCTGACTTGTTCTTGTTGATAGTGGACAGGCTTTGGGATTTGAGTTACAAAGTGAGTTACTTGCTGCAGTATTTATTGCTTTTGACTTGCTCTTGTAACCACAGTACGTGTGGTTCAGTTCAGTTTCTGGTCAATGGTAATCTCCAGGATGTTGACTGTGGGAGATTCCTCATTCAGTAGATAACTGCCAAACTGACACAGAGTTAGAGTCAGGACAGTAGCCACTCCTGTTGGTAGCCTTCTGATAAAGCCTGGATTGGCCTTATTCAAGACATCTCCTGACACAATGTACAGGATTGGGTGTAAATGAGAATTGGAGGGACATCAGCTACGGTTAACAACCATGATGAGCACCTATAAGAACAAAGCTCTCTACAGAGAAGGAGGCCATTCAGCCCCTCGAGTCTGTTCCACCATTCAATGAAGTCATAGCTGATCTGTGGCCTAACTCCATTTGACTGCCTTTTTTAATACCTTTGCTTAACATTTAAAATTAACAACTGATCCAGCAACAACTTCTGTTTCTGGAAGAGAGTTCTAAACCTCCTTTTGTGTTTCCTAACATCTCTCCTGAGCAGAAGAAAGTGAGGTCTGCAGATGCTGGAGATCAGAGCTGAAAATGTGTTGCTGGAAAAGCGCAGCAGGTCAGGCAGCATCCAGGGAGGCATCCTTGAAAGAGGATTCGCAGTAGGTTAAAATCTTTGAGGAGAAAGTGAGGTCTGCAGATGCTGGAGATCAGAGCTGAAAATGTGTTGCTGGAAAAGCGCAGCAGATCAGGCAGCATCCAGGGATGGCATGAAGAAGGGCTTATACCCGAAACATCGATTCTCCTGTTCCCTGGATGCTGCCTGACCTGCTGCGCTTTTCCAGCAACACATTTTCAGCTCATCTCTCCTGAACAGTCTGGTCCTAATTCTCAAACGATGCCCCTCGTTCTAGAATCCCCAACCAGTGGAAATTGTTGATCTTTATCCACTCTGTCCTTTCGTGTTCATATCTTGAAGACTTTGATCAGCTCGCCCTTTAACCTTCTAAATTTCAGAGAAAATGGGTCGAATTTGTATAATCTTGCCTCATAACTTAACCCTTGCAGTCCAGGTATTATTCTCTGGATTTTCTCTGTTCTTCCTACACTGGAGATCTGCATGTTAGAGTCTGTTTCCAAATTTGCTCTTTTGCCAAGGGGTCTATTTATGGACTGTTACTATATTGAAACAGTTAAGCAGTAATAGACACTGCACCTATTATTCGGTTAAATTCTCCAAGAGAGTTAAGTTATTCTAAGTTCTTCTTTCTTTCATTTGTACTTTGTATTTTGGGCGGCACGGTGGTACAGTGGTTAGCACTGCTGCCTCGCAGCGTCAGAGATCCGGGTTCAATTCCCGCCTCAGGCGACTGACTGTGTGGAGTTTGCACGTTCTCCCCGTGTCTGCGTGGGTTTCCTCTGGGTGCTCCGGTTTCCTCCCACAGTCACAAAGATGTGCAGGTCAGGTGAATTGGCCATGCTAAATTGCCCGTAGTGTTAGGTAAGGGGTAAATGTAGGGGTATGGGTGGGTTACGCTTCGGCGGGTCGGTGTGGACTTGTTGGACCGAAGGGCCTGTTTCCACACTGTAAGTAATCTAATCTAATCTAATCTAATCTACTTTAACCATAGTGTTTGAACAAATTGTGTGTTTGCTTAACAACAAGGAGTTTGACCAGTTGTGCTCCATCTAGAACACAACACTTCACATCTGCCTTTAAAACAAGAAAGAGTTTGGACCTGGGCTAATTTCTAAAAATATTTTTCATGGGTCTGGCCTGGTCCATAATATACATTAAAAAAAATGTATATTTTATTGCACAGAAATCAGCCACAGGTCCCAGTGGTTCATAACAGAGCCCTCTCACACCTGTTCTCATTGCAACAGAACCAGATAACGTACAAACAGGCAAAATTGCAGCATCCATTCTCTGAGGATTAACATCATTGAGGCAATGAATCTATATTGGGATCTGAATTAAGCAGCCTCAGGCCACAGTGTTTGTCTGTCACACACTGCCTGAATTAACTTGCTGTAATTTACACCTTAATGATCTGGTCTCGTTGGGAGAGGTTTAATCTGCGATTCCTGTGCAAATACTTTGCAGCAAGTTCGCGCAGCTCTAGTGAGGTGAATCAGAAAATACATCTCCCATTGTTTAGGAAATTGGTAATTCGAGGAGACAGAATTAAGGTCAGCAAAGGATCAAGTGTTATATGCTAAACCTTATAGGGAGGGCTATTGAGTGTGCAATTGTGGGATCACTGCAGTTTAAAGGCCATTCACTATTCATGTCAATACTGCCTCACAGGGACAGCAAATTAACTGCTCTCTGTTTGCAGCCCTCTCTCTCTATAGGTAATGATCCAATTCCCTGCTGAATTGTTTTTAAAAACGTCATGCAATTCATGGAATAGCGGACTCCCTGGCTAGGCCAGCATTTATTGCTCATCCCTAATTGCCCAGAATGTAGTTGAAAGTCAACCATTTTGCTCTGGGTCAGGAGTCACGTTTAGGCCAGACTGAGTAAGGATGGCAGTTTCCTTCCTTGAAGGACATTCATCAACCAGATGGATTTTTACCACATTCGACTGTGTCTTCCACCTCACTCGTGACTATCGATGATATAAACAACTCAGCAAGGGGCCCAGCAATCATTTCCTTAGCTTCCCACAGAGTCCTAAGGTGCACCTGATCAGCTCCTGGGGATTTATCTACCTTCATGTGTTTCAAGATGTCCAGCACTTCTTCCTTTACAATACAGGCATTTTTCAAGATGTCATCATCTATTTCCCACATTCTATATCTTCTATGTCCTTTTTCCACAGTAAACACTGATGCAAAATACTCATTTAATATCTCCCCCACCTCCTGCAGCTCCACACAAAGGCCGCCTTGCTGATCTTTGAGGGGCCATATTCTCTTTCTAGTTACCCTTTTGTCCTTAATGTATTTATAAAAACCCTTTGGATTCTCCTTAATTCTATTTGCCAAAGCTATCTCAAGTCCCCTTTTTGCCCTCCTGATTTCCCTCTTAAGTATACTCCTTAAGCATTTCTAAGGATTCACTCGAACTATCCTGTCTATACCTGACATATGCTTCCTTCTTTTTCTTGACCAAACCCTCAATTTCTTTAGTCATCCAGCATTCCCTACACGTACCAGCCTTTCCTTTCACCCTGACAGGAATATACTGTCTCTGGATTCTCGTTATCTCATTTCTGAAGGCTTCCCATTTTCCAGCCATCCCTCCATCTGCCTCCAATCAGTTTTTGAAAGTTCATGCCTAATACTGTCAAACTTAGCCATCCTCCAATTTAGAACTTCAATTTTTAGATCTGGTCTATCCTTTTCCATCATATTTTAAAACTAATAGAAGTCTGGTCGCTGGCTCCAAAGTACTCCCCCACTGACACCTCAGTCACCTGTCCTGCCTTATTTCCCAAGAGTAGGTCAAGTTTTGTACCTTCTCTAGTAGTGCATCCACACACTAGACTTATACACTTAATGGTAAGGTCACAGGGAGTATTGCTGAACAAAGAGACCTTGGAATGCAGGTTCATAGCTCCTTGAAAGTAGAGTCACAGGTAAACAGGATAGTGAAGAAGGTGTTTGGTATGCTTTCCTTTATTGGTCAGAGTATTGAGTACAGGAGTTGGGAAGTCACATTGCAGCTATACAGGACATTGGTTAGGCCACTTTTGGAATATTGCATGCAATTCTCGTTTCTTTCCTATCAGAAGGATGTTGTGAAACTTGAAAGGGTTCAGAAAAGATTTACAAGGATGTTGCCAGGGTTGGAAGATTTGAGCTACAGGGAGAGGTTGAATAGGCTGGGGCTGTTTTCCCTGGAGCATCGGGGGCTGAGGGGTGACCTTAAAGAGGTTTATAAAATTATGAGGGGCATGGATAGGATAAATAGACAAAGTCTTTTC
>NC_057727.1:4199062-4212286 GCF_004010195.1 Chiloscyllium plagiosum
ATATTATCACCCCATGCTGAGATACTAACTGCAAAAATTGATATACCCAATGTGATATTATCAGCACACACTGATATCCCAATATGATATAATCATCACACACTGATATCCCCAATGTGATATTATCACCACACGCTGATATCTCCAATGTGACATTGTCACCACACACTGATATCCCCAATGTGATATCATCACCACACACAATATACCCAATGTGACATGAGCCTTTCTCTGGATCTAACGCTGTCCTGTCCCTGTCCTGGGACTGTTTGATCAGGACAGTGTAGAATGAGCTTTACTATGTATCTAACCCTGTGTTGTCCCTGTCCTGGGGTGGTCTGTATTGGGGACAGTGTAGAGAGAGCTTTACTTTGTATCAAACCTCGTGCTGTTCCTGTTTTGGGAGCGTTTGATGTGGGACAGTGTAGAGAGAGCTTTACTCTGTATCTAACCCCGTGCAGTCTCTGTCGTAGGAGTGTTTGATGGGGACAGTGTAGAGGAAGGCTTTACTCTGTATCTAACCCCATATTGTACCACCATTGGCTCTTCAACTACTCACCTGAAAGTGGTGCCTTTTACCTTGACCCTTCCACCAATGGGAAACACCTCTCACTATTGACCCTGTTTAGACCCCTTCATGATGACACCCTGAAATCCTCTGTGAACCTTAATACAAATCGAAATCATGAAAGAACTAGAAATCTGAACTAAAGATAGAAAATCTTGGAAGATTTGGCAGCATCTGTGAAACAGGAACAGAGTTATCCGGCTTTGTCTCTAACCTTGAGAATGAGTAACTGGCTAGGAAGTTACCAGCAGACTCGCACGTCCTATGAATAGATTGTATTCTGTAAATGTCAGTGTACAATTGAGGTTGTTGTGGTATTTCACTCTGATTGAGTTTCAGGATATGACTTGCAGAACGTGTGGTTTCTGCACATTGGCTTAGCTTCGAGGGGACACGATGATGAAACAAGATGGCGTGACAGTCTTGAGATAGAAACTCAAGACTATAAAACCAAACAATAAACAAGCTTACAAAACAAACAGGATGTAGCTGAGTGGTAACATCACAAGGTTCTGAGCTAAGAGCCCATGTTAACACTGGGTTCAAATTCCCTGTGGTCTGGTGGGATTTTAATTCAATTAATAACATGCAACATTAATAAGTTGCAGTGAAGTACGAAAGCATCATTGATTGCTTGTTAAAACAGCTGTCTCCTTCATTAATGTCCCTTAGTAAGGGAGTCTGCACATGACTCCAGACCCATTTTGCCTGTCCTCGGATTTTGCCTGTCCTCGGATGCTGCCTGAATTGCTGTGCTCTTCCAGGACCACTAATCCAAAATCTGGTTTCCAGCATCTGCAGTCATTGTTTTTACCTCGTTGATTTTAACCCTACTGCGAATCCTCTTGCAAGGATGCCTGCCTTGCATCCTCCTCTCTCTACAAGAATCTCAGGGAGTCTCTCTCTCACTGCAACTCCCAGGTCATTACCTCTGCCCTGAAGCTCTTCAACCATGTCCTGAAACAAACCCGCTACTACAGCCACATTTGATCTCTCCACGCTTCAGGCTCTCTGCCTTTATTCCTGATGAAGGGCTTTTGCCCGAAACGTCGATTTCGCCTGTCCTCGGATTTTGCCTGTCCTCGGATGCTGCCTGAATTGCTGTGCTCTTCCAGCACCACTAATCCAGAACCACAGTAATGTGGTTAACTCTGAAATCGCACCATTGGGCAGTTGGGGTGGATAAAAAATGCTGGTCTCGCCAGTGATGCCCACATCCCAAGGAAGAATTAAATTCCGAATCTGATGTTTTGAAGGAAGGCACCCAATTTGTGGGAATCTTGTTGAAATAATTCCACAATGTCACAATGCATACCCATTAACAGTGTACAGTGGGCAGGCGCAAACACAGATCTTGAGATTTTCCAAAAAATTGTAGAGGGACTTGGGGCCAAAAAGATTGACAAAGGTTATGTTTCAACTCCAAGATAATTAAGCTAAGCATGTTTATTTCTTGGGATGTCAATGGCAGAAGTTGATTGGTTGTGACTGAACATCACTGATTGTAATATAAAGTATTATCGGGAAAACAAGAGATTGCAGTATTTGGACAAAACTATCTGAAAGTGAAGGGAAGCAGATTTGACGATCAGTTTCAAAAGATAAATAATGGAAGGTAGAACATCTAGCAGGGTTGTGGTGAAGAAGTTGGGTAGGGCTGGGAAATATGTGGTCCTTTCATGTAGTCAGCATTGACACAATGGGACAAATGACATCACGCTGATTGTTCTCACCTTCTATTTTAGTATAAACTGGCAAAGTGGAACCACACACTAAACAGTGCCAGGAAACAACAGGAGGCAACAGATCTGGTTTATCCTCAGTTTTTACATTTGTCCTGGTTTCACACTGGCATTGCTCAGTGCTAGCACTCCTCAAGTTCCTTTAAACTGGGAGTTTTTGATGGGGGTCAGTGTAGAGGGAGCTTTACTCTGCATCCAACCCGTGCTGTCCCTGTCCTGGGAATGTTTGATGGGCACAGCATGGAGGGAGCTTTACTCCGTATCTAACCCCGTGCTGTCGCTGTCCTGGGAGTATTTGAGGGGGAACAGCGTAGAGGGAGCTTTACTCTGTATCTAACTCCGTGCTGTCGCTGTCCTGGAAGTGTTTGATAGGGGAGAGTGTAGAGGAAGCTTTACTCTGTGTCTAACCCTATGCTGTCGCTGTCCTGGGAGTGTTTGGTGGGGACAGTGTAGAGAAGGTTTACTCTATAGCTAACCCCATGCTGTCCTTGTCCTGGGAGTGATTGATGGGAGAGAGTGTAGAGGAAGCTTTACTCTGTGTCTAACCCTGTGCTGTCACTGTCCTGGGAGTGTTTGATGGGGGGACAGTGCAGAGGGAGCTTTACTCTGTATCTAACCTCGTGCTGTTCCTGTCTTGGGAGTGTTTGATGGGGGAGAGGGTAGACAGAGCTTTACTCTTATCTAACCCTGTGCTGTCCCTGTCTTGGGAGTGTTTGACACCAACATTACCAGTTCAAATGGAAAATGTTCCACTTGACCAAGCTTCAGACCCCATTCTGATAAACACAAAATTTATTTTGAAAAATTGCCTGTTAATTTGCGCAGAAAACAGATTCTTTTGTGTGTTTTCCTGAGCTCAGTTCAGACTGAGAGTGTGATGTTGGTTTAATCTGGGAATGAAAATAACCCTCTTCTCACAGGGAACACCGTTCACTCTCACAGTCCTTCATGTATTTGCTGACTGTATCCTTTCAGTAAATGGGATTCCTGCTAAGTCGGCATTGTATTGCTTTACATTGATTTTGTTCATCGTCCCTCAAAGATTAAATGCTGGTCATCAAAATGAACCAGTTCAGCGTTTTGAGCAGATCCCCAGTCTGCCCAGAGCCACGTCAGCTGACTTTCTACATCTTGTTCCTTGAAGTCGCTCAGTTTTGGGGAAATGATCTCCCTGTGACCTTCCTGTTCCTTCTTCTCTTTCAGTCAGGCACTAGGGCCCATGGGGCACATGTGGACCCCAAGTGGAGGCAGTCTGGCATAGCATGGCCCCATTTAGACACAAGGTCAGAAGTCAGACGACACCAGATTCAATTCCAGCCGGTTTATTGAAAATCACACCGGCACCTCTACATCATCCCATCTAAACACAGCATTCATTGTCCTGCTTTTTACTCATTCAGGCCCACTGATGGACACAGGGCTATTGGAGGGAGGTAGAGGGCAGGGGAAGGAATTTTTTTTAAAAAGAGCCTGGTTGATTTAGGAAGAGTTGGGATGGATTGATTTAGGAAGAGTTGTCTGTGTGGAGTTTGCATGTTCTCCCGTGTCTGTGTTGGTTATCTCCCACAATCCAAAAGTGGATCAGCCATGCTAAAATTGCCTGTAGTATCCAGAGATGTGAAGGCTACTGGGTTGGCCGTTGGAAATGGAGTTACAGGGATTAGGGGGAAGGGTGAGGCCCTGGGTGGGATGCTGTTTGGAGAGTCAGTGTGGACTCGATAGGCCAAATGGCCTGCTTCCACACTGTAGGGATTCTATGATCCCTCTTTCTCCACCATACATGTTGCAGCTCAAGTAAATAGTGCCTTTTCAGACCCAGGGACAAATAAACTGTTGAAATTCACATTGATCCCATGTGGTTGCAGGGCTCGAGGCAGAAGATGAGACGTTCTTCCTCCAGGATTCCCCACTGTCAATCCCACTGAGCAAAGACTGAACTGGATCAGGCACATAAACACAATGGCTACAGGAGCAGGTCATAGGCTAGGAATCCTGCAGTGAATAACTCCCCTCCTGACTCCCCAAAGCCTCTCCACCATCTACAAGGCACAAGTCAGGAGTGTAATGGAATACTCCCCATTTGCCTTGGATGGGGGCAGCTCCAACAACACTCAAGAAGCTTGACACCACTCGATTGGCACTGTATCTACAAACATCTACTCCCCCTACCACCGGCACTCAGTAGCAGTAATGTGTACAATCTACAAGATGCAGTCCAGAAATCCACCAAAGATCCTCAGACAGTACCTTCCAAACCCACGACCATTTCATCTAGAAGGACAGGTACAGCAGATACATGGAACATCATTCTCCAAGCCACTCGCCATCCTGGCTTGGAAACATGTCACCATGCCTACACTATCACTGGGTCAAAATCCTGGGACTCCCTCCCTAACATCCTTGCGGGTTCCCTAAGGACTGTAGCGGTTCACAACGGCAGCTCACCACCACCCTCTCAAGGGGCGATCAGGGATAGATAATAAATGGTGGTCTTACTGATAAAGCTATGAATGAGCAAATGGTTTAAGCTGTTTGGCACTGCTCCACACTGAGTACACCCAGTGCTGCTTTGCTATAGGATGTAGCCACAATCAATTTGCAAGAGGTTAAAATTCTCACAACACTAGGTTATAGTCCAGCAGGTTTATTTGGAAGCACTAGCTTTCGGAGCGCCGCTCTTTCGTTAGGTGGTTGTGATGCTCTGAAAGCTAGTGTGCTTCCAATTAAACCTGTTGGACTATAACCTGATGTTGTGTGATTTTTAACTTTGTCCACCCCGGTCAAACTCTGGCATCTCCAAATCATGACTCTGCAAGAGGAGGGCGTGAGGACAGGAAACAATAAAAATACATCATTCTCTTTGTTTTTTGGTGCATTTAATGAGGTGAAGCATTCAGTTTTATAATGGCCTCATTCCAATGAAACACACCAAGCAACAATGTTTTTTTATTCGTTTGTGGGACATGGGTGTCACTGGCTGGGTCAGCATTTATTGCCTGTCCCTAGTTGTCCCTTGAGAAGGTGGTGAGCTGCCTTCTTGAACCGCTGCAGTCCACTTGCTGTGGGTTGACCCGTGATGCCGGTAGGGAGGGAATTCGAGGATTTTGAACCAACGACTGTGAAGGAACTGCTGTATATTTCCAAGTCAGGGTGGTGGGGTTTGAGAGTGTGGTGCTGGAAAAGCACAGCAGGTCAGGCAGCATCTGGGGAGTAGGAGAATCAACAGTTTGGTCATAAGCCCTTCATCAGGAATGAGGCTTGTGGGCCGGGGGCTGAGAGATAAATGGAAGTGGGGGGGGGTGTGGCTTGGGTAGCTGAGTGTGCACCTTCTCCCCCAGCTGAGAGTGCAATAGGTAGATAGAGGTGGGGAGGAGAGGAGAGTGGAGCGGAGAGATGGGAAAGGTGCTGGACAGATCATGAGGGCAGTGTCGAGTTGGAGGCTTGGGACTGTGATAATGTGGTGGGAGGGGAATTGAGGAAACTGTTGAAATCCACATTGATCCCATGTGGTTGCAGAGCCCGAGGCAGAAGATGAGACTTTCTTCCTCCAGGATTCTCCAAGTCAGGATGGCGAGTGGCTTGCAGGGGAACTTGCAGGGGGTGGTGTTCCCATGTATCTGTTGCCCTTGTTCTTCGAGATGGAAGTGGTCGTGGGTTTGGAAGGTGCTGTCAGAGGATCTTTGGTGAATTTCCACAGTGCACCTTGTAGATAGTACACACTGCAGCTATTGAGTGTCGGTGGTGGAGGGATTGAATGTTTGTGAATGTGGTGCCAATCAAGCGGGTCACTGGATGGTGTCGAGCTACTTGAGTGTTGTTGGAGCTTCCCCCATCCAGGCAAGTGGGGAGTATCCCATCACACTCCTGACTTGTGCCTTGTAGATGGTGGATAGACTTTGGGGTGTCAGGAGGTGAGTTACTCGCCTCAGTATCCCTAGTCTCTGATCTGCTCTTGTAGCCACTGTGTTTATGTGGTGAGTCCAGCTAAGTTTCTGATCAATGGTAATCCCAAGGATGTTGACAGTGGGGGATTCAGTAACGGTAATACCATTGAATCTCAAGGGGCGCTGATTAGAGTATCTCTTATTGGTGATGTTAATACTGTATCACCTGCGTCTGAAGGTTAATTAGAAGATACGTTAATTGTTAGAATCACAGAATCTTTACACTGTGAAAGCAGCCATTCAGTCCATACAAACCTTCCAAAGAGCATCCCATCCAGGCCCCTCCCCTATCCCTGCATTTCCCTTGGCTAACCACCTAGCCTGCACATCCCTGCACGCTAAGGACAATTTAGCATAGCCAATCCACCCACCCTAACCTGCACATCTTTGGACTGTGGGAGGAAACCGGAGCACCCAGAGGAAACTCACGCAGACACGGGGAGAATGTACAACCTCCACACAGGCAGTCGCCCGAGGCTGGATTCAAACCCAGCTCCCTGATGCTGTGAGGCAGCAGTGCTAACCACTGAGCCACCATGCAGCCCCAGTTTCTAATTTAGGAACTGATTGTTAATTGAATGTGTTCATTTTCTCAGCTGGTGTACTGGGCAAAAGAAAGGCAGGATGTGAATAACGGGACCATTCTTTCTCTTGTTTACCAGCCCAGATATCAAGGGTTGGTCAATCATGCAAAGCAGATTGCTGAATAATTTCCATACCACAATTACTGTACCAGATTGATTTACAGATATGTTATTAGCGTAGAGACACGGTAATAAATGCTTTCTAACACACACAAGCATAGATACAAACACACTCAAAGATATATACACAAAGTCAGACTGCACATAGGTACAAACGCAAATGGACACACACACACACACACAAACCACACCCATATGCAAGCATACATATAAACGTTGGTTCACATCAGCCTTTGGGTCTAGGCAACTTTATCTTGTTCCCATGCAGAAACAAAACACTAACACACACATACACAGAAACAAAGACATGCACACACTCACATGCACACACTCTTATGCACGTACGTGTGCGCACACACAGACGCACACACAGACATGCATGTACACACACAGACATGCGTGCACACATACATGCATGCACAAACACATAGATACACAGACATATGCACTCACACACACAAAGACACACACACGCAGACACACATACACACGCACACATACACATATAAACAGACATACGCACACACACAGGCACTCACACGCACACAGACACAGATACACACTGGCATATGTACTCATACACACAAAGGCACACACGCACTCACATACACATTCAGACACATGCAGGCACACACACACAGACACACAGAAATACACAGACACACATAGACACACACAGACACACACACCTTCATTACCCTGTGCCAATTTCATGCCTTTCCCCCATTTCCCTACACACCATTACAACCTAAATAGCCATCCATTGCTCATGAGGTAAAAACAATGACTGCAGATGCTGGAAACCAGATTCTGGATCAGTGGTGCTGGAAGAGCACAGCAATTCAGGCAGCATCCGAGGACAGGCAAAATCGACGTTTCGGGCAAAAGCCCTTCATCAGGAATGATGAAGGGCTTTTGCCCGAAACGTCGATTTTGCCAGTCCTCGGATGCTGCCTGAATTGCTGTGCTCTTCCAGCACCACTGATCCAGAATCCATTGCTCATGTTCAATGTCTCAATTGAACCTGCCTCCAAGCAGTGCCTTCCAGACCCTAACTTCTTGCTGTGTGAAAAAAGTCTTTCTCACATCACTTTTGCTTTTCTTGCAAGTCACTTTAAATCTATGCCCCTCTTGGTCTTGTTTCTTTCACGAGCTAGAACTGCTTGTCCCTGCCTACTCTATCTGACCCACTCACAAGTTGGATAACTGTGACCAATTATTCTCAAATCGCTATTGCTTCTTTTTGCCAATCACCTTCAATCTGTTCCCTCTGGGTTCTTGACTCATGGGAGTGGTTTCTCACTCTCGAATCTGCTCAGACCCCCTTCTGATTTTCAACCCCTCGATCCGATCCCCTTCCAACCTTCTCTTGCCCGAGTAGAGCACTTCCCATTTCTCCAATCTGTCCAAGCAGTTCAGATCCCTTGCCCCAGGAACTATTCCCCTGAATCTTTCCTGCATATTATCAACAAAATAGATTGATTGAATGAATGGATAAAAACCAAGCAGCTGGAATATTCATAGATTCATACACCTCAGAAAAGGCCCTTTGCCCCATCAACATTGGGCTCGATTACAACGTGAAATGTTTAATGCAAATACAATATCAGAAAAATGTGAAGTTGTTCACTTTAGCAGGGAGAATTAAAAAGCTGAGTATTATTTAAGTGGAGAATAACTGCAGAATTCCAGTCATAGATCACGGAACGTAAGAATGCAGATGCAGCATGTAATTAAGAATAATAAAGAATTATTACATGCCAAATTTAATATAAAAGTACAAGGTTATGTTGCAGTGATATAGGGCATTGGTGAGACCACATCTCAAATGTTGTGTGCAATTTCTTCATCTCCTCATTTGAAGAAGGAGATACACGTGTTGGATGCTGTTTATGAGATTGATTCCAGGAATGAAAATGTGTTGCTGGAAAAGCGCAGCAGGCAAGGCAGCATCCAAAGAGCAGGAGAATCGACGTTTCGACGCTCATGCCCGAAACGTCGATTCTCCTGCTCCTTGGATGCTGCCTGACCTGCTGCGCTTTTCCAGCAACACATTTTCAGCTCTGATCTCCAGCATGTGCAGTCCTCACTTTCTCCGCGATGATTCCAGGAATGAGTGGGTAATGGTTCTAAGTTTGCTCCCTGAGCTGGACGAGCAGCTCAGCAAATAAACCGACAACTTGAGCTACAAATCCTCTCAAAAATCGCGTGAGTGGGTTATTCTATAAAAAAAAAGCACAGAACAATACAGCACAGGTACAGGCCCTTCGGCCCTCCAAGCCTGCACCAACACATTTTGCCCTTCCATACTAAAACTGCCTTCACTCATAGGATCACTATCCCTCTATTCCCTTCCTCTTCATGTATTCATCCAGGTGCTTCTTGAATGCTGCTACTGCATCTGTTTCCACCACCTCCTCTGGCAACATGTTCCAGTCACTGCCATCCTTTGTGTGAAAACCTTGCCTCACACATCTCTTTATGAGGAGAGGCCGGAGAGACTGAGCTTGGTTCCACTGGAGTTTAAGACAGTGAAGGGAGATTTGATTGAAGCGTATAAGATCCTGGATGGTCTTCATAAGATGGACGTGCAATGAATGGCTCCTGTTGTGGGTCAGTCCAGATCTGGGAGGGACCATTTGAGAGTTACCAGTCACCCTTTTCGGACAGAGATAAGGGGCATTTTATTTTCTGTCAGAGGTTTATAGAACTCCCTGCCTCCGAAGGCTGTGGAGAATGGGTCCTTGAATATTTTTATGATGGAGGTGGATCGATTCTTTTTTTTTAGATTAGATTAGATTACAGTGTGGAAACAGGCCTTTCGGCCCAACAAGTCCACACCGACCCGCCGAAGCGAAACCCATACCCCTACATTTACCCCTTACTTAACACTACGGGCAATTTAGTATGGCCAATTCACCTGACCCTGCACATCTTTGGACTGTGGGAGGAAACCGGAGCACCCGGAGGAAACCCACGCAGACACGGGGAGAACGTGCAAACTCCACACAGTCAGTCGCCTGAGGCGGGAATTGAACCCGGGTCTCTGGCGCTGTGAGGCAGCAGTGCTAACCACTGTGCCACCGTGCCGCCCACAGTACAATGGTCAATACAATGGTCCAATACAATGGTACAATGGTCCACTCAATACAATGGTCCACTGGAGGGGCTGCATAGTATTTTGTATCAATTCAGTGTCCCCTCCTTACTTTTGTACTTAGTGCTTCAATTGGTAAATGAGTTTTGAGAAGATTTGTAGCTCAGGTTGAGGTTCTGGATGTATGTTTGCTCGCTGAGCTGGAAGGTTCATTTTCAGATGTTTCATCTGTGTTAAGCATGTGATCAGGGATGGATGGGAATGTGGCAATTGGAAATATAAACAGATCAGCCATGAACTTATTGAGTGATGGGGGAGCAGGCACAAGGGGCTGAATGTTGTACATCCTGATTCCAGGCTTCAGTCAAGTGACAAAAGGGCAGCATTCCAAAAGCTTGTGATTTCAAATAAACCTGTTGGACTCTAACCTGGTGGCATGTGACCTCTGACTGTCCACCCCAGACCAACACTGTACCCTCTACATCATACATCCGGATTCACATGTTCCTGTGAACTCTCTCCAGTACCTTCACTGAAGTCCAGCACTCTGGGCTCAATACAATGGTCCACTGGAGGGGCTGCATAGTATTTTGTATCAATTCAGTGTCCCCTCCTTACTTTTGTACTTAGTGCTTCAATTGGTAAATGAGTTTTGAGAAGATTTGTAGCTCAGGTTGAGGTTCTGGATGTATGTTTGCTCGCTGAGCTGGAAGGTTCATTTTCAGATGTTTCATCACCGTACTAGTTAACATCTCTTCAATGAACCTCTGGACAAAACACTGTTGATGTTTACTGCTTTCTATTTATAAGTTTGGGTTTCTTTAGTTAGTGTTATCATCTCCTGTGGTGATGTCATTTCCTGGTCTTTTTCTCAGAGGGTGATAAATGGATACGCACAAGAATTCCTAGAAGCATGGCATTCCATCCGGAACTCTATCAACAAACACATTGATTTGGACTCCATTTACCACCCCCTGAGAAAAAGAATAGGAAATGGCATCACCACAGGAAATGACATCACCAACACAAAGAAACCTAAACATATAAATAGAAAGCAGGAAACATCAGCAGTGCTTCGTTTGGAGGCTCACTGAAGATGTTACCTAGTAGGGTGATGAAATGTCTGAAAATGAACCTTCCAGCTCAGTGAGCAAACCTACATCCAATTGGTAAAGCACAGGACGCTGTACATTTTATGAACTGCCTTCACAATCAGTCATTTCTATCCACTAATTTGTCACTTAACGTCTGAAAGCACCTCTGGCAGTGCAGCTCTCCCTCAGTCCTGCACTGACAGTGTCAGTCAAGATCAGTGTTTGACCTTTAACTGGAAGTGGACCTTTACCTCCTGACAGAGTTCACACAAATAACCAACCACTCCTGACTGGGAGCCAGCCCCTCCTGATCAAACAGCGCGATACCTCCCCCGTGTTTCAATGGGTCACTTACCATGGAATGTGCAAATAGGAAAATCTGTAAGCCTGGGTGACGGTCCTTCATTAGATCAAGGTGCTGCAGGCAGTCTCGGACGTAGATTCTGAAATCGGACCCAATCATCCGCTTGCCTTCACTCTGCCCATGGCCAACTGTGTACGGAGAGAGAAGGAAGATTCAATGTTTGGTCGGTCTGACTTAACTTCAGTATTGCTGAGAAAAGAGACAATGTCAAAACTTCTTGCCTTGCACTCACCAGGACAGATGCAAGAATGTCAAACTTTCAAAGGGAACAACAATTTATACTACAGGACAAAAGGGTGTTGATTGATTGACCAGTCGACTCTGATCGGTCAGTGTGTTACCATGGAGAATTGACTGGGAAGCTATTGTCCTCCACATAGAAACATAGTAAGTGAATTTCACAACTAATCTTGGAGGAACCTGTTTGGACGAAGTTCACAGCACAGAATCAGATAAGTTAATCGTGGTTTTAAGTCTGTCCAATAGAAAGACTGCAGTAGTGAGTACGGTGGATTCTTTCTTGATTATATGTTTTTACAGATAAGTCTCTTGATTAAACTTAAAATATAAGCCATAACTATTAATTTAACCTGGGGCAGTGTTTGTAGAGGAATAAGATGGTGCTATTTTCTGGGTCTGTAGATTGTGAAGAAGCAAAAATGGCCTTTGCAGTGATATGTACTTCTTGTCAGATGTGGGAGTTTAAAGAGAGTTTAAGAGTTACTGCTGAGTATATCTGCCATAAATGCTGTTGGCTGCGAATCTTATCAGATCAAATGGATCGGTTAGGGAGACAGTTAGAAGCGATGAGGAATTTGCAACAGCAACAGTATGTGATGGATGGCAGTTATAGGAAGGGGGGAAAGTCTTAGATACAGTCACAGAGATGGGTCAACTCCAGGAAAGGCAAGAGAGGTAGGCACCTAGGACAAGAGTCTTTTGTAGATATACCCATTTCGAACAAGTATGCTGTTTTGGAAAATGTAGGGGGTGATGGATTCTCAGGGAAACGTAGCATGAACAGCCAAGTTTCTGGTATTGAGACTGGCTCTAATGCAATAAGGGGTACATCGGGTTCCAAGAGATCAATTGTGTTAGGGGATTCTGTAGTCAGAGGCACAGACAGATGTTTCTGTGGCCAGCAGAGAAAAAGCCTGTCCCTGTGTGTTGTTTCCTTGGTGCCAGATTCAAGGATGTCTCAGAGAGGGTGCACAATGTTCTCACAGGGGAGAGGGGCCAGCAATTGTCAATATTGGAACCAACAATATAGGAAGGGAAAAGGTTGAGATTCTGAAAGAAGATTACAGAGAGTTAGGCAGAAATTTAAAAAGGAGATCCTCAAGGGTAGTAATATCTGGAACCAAAAGAGAAAACGCTGGAAAATCTCAGCAGGTCTGGCAGCATCTGCAAGGAGAGAAAAGAGCTGATGTTTCAAGTCTAACTGACCCTTTTGTCAAAGCTGTAATATCTGGATTACTCCCAGTATACGAGCTAGTGAGGGCAGGAATGGGAGGATAGAGCAGATGAATGCATGGCTGAGGAGCTGGTGTATGGGAGAAGGATTCATATTTTGGGATCATTGGACTCTCTTTTGGGGTAGAAGTGACCTGTACAAGAAAGACGGATTGTACCTAAATTGGAAGGGGACTAATATACTGGCAGGGAAATTTGCTAGAACTGCTTGGGAGGATTTAAACTAGTAAGGTGGGGG
>NC_057727.1:4216406-4254926 GCF_004010195.1 Chiloscyllium plagiosum
GTAGCCACACACACAGATGACAAGCAACATGTGTTCGACTGGGACAACACTACTATTATAGGACAAGCCAAACAGAGAGCAGCCAGGGAATTCCTAGAGGCATGGCACTCATCCACAGATTCAATCAACAAGCACATCAACCTGGACCAATATACCGGCCACTGCAGTGGATAGCTGAAACTGACAACCGGAAGCGACAGATTCAAACCACTACAAATGCCGGAGGAAAGATCACAGAAGCGCTTCACAGGAGGCTCCCAAGCACTGAGGATGTCACCTAGACTGGGGACGAAACGTTTGCAACACAAATTCCCAGCTCGGCGAACTGAACCACAATTCTGACCAATAAAGGAAAGCATACCAAACGCCTTCTTCACTATCCTATCTACCTGCGACTCCACTTTCAAGGAGCTATGAACCTGCACTCCAAGGTCACTTTGTTCAGCAACACTCCCATCTTTGGACTGTGGGAGGAGAGACACAGGGAAAACATACAAACTCCAGATAAATAGTCAGCCGAGGGTGGACTTGAACCTGGGTGCCTGCGCTGTAGGCAGCAATGCTAACCATTGAGCCACCGTGCCACCCTTAAGGGGATTGATGGGAGACAGCTTCAACTGGGAACTATCAAAATGGAATTGACCATAGAATCGCTACAGTGTGGAAGCAGGCTATTCGGCCCACCAGGTCCAGATTGACTGTCTGAAGAGCGCTCCATCCAGAGCCGCTTCCCCTGCCCCGACCCACCAAATAAAACCCAAAGAACTGTGGATTCTGTAAATCTGAAACAAAAACAGAAATTGCTGGAGAAACTCAGCAGATCTGATCGCATCTGTGGGGAGTTGAAAAGTGTGGTGCTGGAAAAGCACAGCAGGTCGGGCAGCATCCAAGGGGCAGGAGAATCGACATTTTGGACATAAACCCTTCACCTGATGCTAGGCAGAAGTGATGGAGACTAGAATCAAGATTAGAGTGGTGCTGGAAAAGCACAGCAGGTCAAGCAGCATCTGAGAAGCAGGAAAAATCAACGTTTTGGGCAAAAGCCCTTCATCAGGAACCTGACCTGCTGTGCTTTTCCAGCCCCATACTTTTCGACTCTGATGTCCAGCATCTGCCGTCCTCACTTTTTCCCAGCGTCCGTGGAAAGAAAGAGGACTTAGCAGTTCGGGTCCATTGCGCCTTCAGTTCTGAAGTGAATTTCAGAAATTTTACCTCTGCTTTCTCTCCACAGATACAGCCAAACCTGCTGCATTTCTCCAGCAGTGTCTGTATCTTTTCTGTTGCAAATCAAGTACGGGGATTTTATATCAAAATAACTTCATCCTGACACATCAGGAAGATCCCAGCTAGGTCATACAGCAATCTACTTTTTTTTTTACTGAGATTGGCATTTATTACCCATCCCTAGTTGCCCCTCGAGAAGGTGAGGGTGAGCTACCTTCTTGAACCACTCCAGTCCCACAACTGGACCCACAATGCCCTCAGGGAGGGAGTTCTGGGATTTTGACCGAGTGACACTGAAGGAACGTTAGGAAGACCAAGAGCCAGTTGGGTGACGAATATGGGCATGAGGCTTTATCTGCTGAAGGTGCCTTGGCCTGACCCTTTCGTTCAATGAACAACTGAGAGTCACATGATCTGTCATAAGTTCTACCTGTGAGGCTTGATTACCATAGAGACTTGGGTCTTTCACAAAGACATAGGTGCAAATGTTTGTGCCTGAACGTGATGGTAAAGGGAGCAAGGCTTATGGTGGACAGACTCAGAGTCTCCAAGATTTTGGGGGCAGAAAGAGAGGATGAGATGCCTGTCAGGGATAGTAAAGAATACAAGTGGTACAGTCTGCAATGAGAATACAGTTTCACCGAAAGCTACTGGGCACAGTTTGGCACAAAGAATAATCTCATGCTGGAGGGATTTATACCCTGGTAATTTGAAAACTCTGTGAGATTTGCTGTAACAAACTTTGGAGGAGAAATCACCAGAGTGGATCTTACAGCTGGCAGCTGGGAAACAGTCACTTGATATTACAATTCAGCAAGATGAGGAAATGTGAAGCTGAGATTGACTAGGAACTGCTTTCTTTAACGACTCAATACCTCTCCATGGGCATGTTAAAGTAATAATAAGGATTCACTTTTCTGCTGTTACATATATTAGTTACTGTTGGGCAATGATTAGTCAAATTCATAGAGCTGTACAGCACAGAAACAGATCCTTCAATCCAACTCGTCCATGCCAATCAAATATCCTAACCTAATCTAGTCCCATTTGCCAGCACCCAGCCCATATCCCTCTCAACCCTCCCTATTCATATACCCATCCAGATGTCTTTTATATTTTGCAATTGTACCAGCCTCCACCACTTCCTCTGGCAGCTCATTCCATACACGTACCACCAACTGTGTGAAAAAGTTGCCCCTTAGATCTCTTTTATATCTTCCACCTCTCACCCTAAACCTATATCCTCTAGTTCTGGACTCCCCCACCGCAGAGAAAAGACTTTGTCTATTTACCCTATCCGTGCCCCTCATGATTTTAAGGTCACCCCTCAGCCCCCGATGCTCCAAGGGAAATCAGTCCCAGACTATTCAGCCTCTCCCTTTAGCTTAAATCCTCCAACTCTGGCAACATTCTTGTAAATCTTTTCTGAACCCTTTCAAGTTTCACAACATCCTTCTGTTAGGAAGGAGATCAGAATTGCACGTAATATTCCAAAAGTGGCCTAACCAATGTCCTGTACAGCCACAACATGACCTCCCAACTCCTGTACTCAATACTCTGACCAATAAAGGAAAGCATACCAAACGCCTTCTTCACTATCCTATCGACCTGTGACTCCACTTTCAAGGAGCTATGAACCTGCATTCCAAGGTCTCTTTGTTCAGCAACACACCCTAGGACCTTACCATGAAGTAAGTCCTGCTCTGATTTGCTTTCCCAAAATGCAGCACCTCACATTTATCTAAATTAAACTCCAGCTGCCACTCCTCAGCCCGTTGGGCCATTTTTTCAAATAACTTGTTAACTTGAATCTTGTGCAATTCCTTTGAGTTGGTTATTGTGAATTGAAACTCCTTGCTTCAAGTTATCGATCATTATGAGAAATGTAGAGTAACTGTTTTGCAGAACACTCCCATTTAGTCCCTGGCACTATTCTAAACTTGCTATTCCAAGTCACCACCCTGTTCCCATGCCAACTGCTCTGGCATGGCCTCCTGCAGTGATTTAATATCAACCCACACAACTTTAAGGAACATCCTTGTAAATCTTTTCTGAACCCTTTCAAGTTTCGCAACATCCTTCTGTTAGGAAGGAGACCAGAATCGCACGTAGTATTCCAAAAGTGGCCTAACCCACGTCCTGTACAGCTGCAACATGATCTCCCAAATCCTGTACTCAATACTCTGATCAATAACGGAAAGCATACCAAAGGCTGAATAGTCACTTTACAATCTTCCAAACTCAACATTGAGCTTAACAATTCCAGGCCGTAACCTCTGAGTTGATTTGTTTTTGTCTCCTCTGTCTTTCCTGTTTTGGCTTCTAACTTTTTTTGTTTCAGATGAGATCTGTTCATGGTTCTGCCATCCTCACTTCACCTAAACATGCCTTTCTTTGTTTCTGCCGTTACTTGACCCATTGCCACTTCTTTTGGTCCTGCACTGTCAACCTTTCTTTTAATTACCTTCATCTGTTTTCCACTCTATCACAGACCACTCAGCAGAGACTGGACTAGCCCTTTACATATTGTGGCTACAAGAGCAGGTCAAAGACTAGGACTCATGCACTGAGTAACTAACCTCCTGCTTCCCCAGTGTCTGTCCACCATTAACATAAGTCTGAAGTGAAGTGAAATAATTGTCACTTGCCTGGAGTATTGCAGCACCTTAACATAGAACATTACAGCACAGTACAGGTCCTTCAGCCCTCGATGCTGCACCAACCTGTGAAACAAAACTGAAGCCTATCTAACCTACACTATTCCATTCTCATCCATATGTTTATCCAATGACCATTTAAATGCCCTTAAAGTTGGCGAGTCTACTACTGTTGCAGGCAGTGTGTTCCATGCCCCTACTACTCTCTGAGTAAAGAAATTACTTCTGACATCTGTCCTATATCTATCACCCCTCAATTTAAAGCTACGTCCCCTCATGCTAGCCATCACCATCTGAGGAAAAAGGCTCTCACTGTCCACCCTATCTAACCCTCTGATTATCTTATATGTCTCAATTAAGTAGCCTCTCAACCTTCTTTTCTCTAATGAAAACAGCCTCAAGTCCCTCAGCTTTTCTTTATAAGACTTTCCTGCCATACCAGGCAACATCCTAGTAAATCTCCTCTGAACCCTTTCCAAAGATTCCACATCCTTCCTATAATGCGGCGGCCAGAACTGTATGCAATACTCCAAGTGCGGCCACACAGAGTTTTGTACAGCTGTAACATGACTTCATTGCTCCAAAATTCAATCCCTCTACCAATAAAAGCTAACACACCATAATCTTTCTCAACAACCCTATCAACCTGGGTGGCAACTTTCACTGATCTCTGTGATCTCTCTGCTCATCTACACTACCAAGAATCTTACCATTAGCCCAGTACTCTGCATTCCTGTTATGCCTTCCAAAGTGAATCACCTCACACTTTTATGCATTAAACTCCATTTGCCACCTTGAAGGTAGAGTCATAGGTAGACAGGATAGTGAAGAAGACATTTGGTATGCTTGCCTTTATTGGTCAGTGTATTACGTATAGGAATTGGGAGGTCATGTTGCTGTACAGGTCATTGATTAGGTAAAAAGGCCAGTTTTAGGATGTTGCATTCAATTCCAGTCTCTGTGCTTTAAGAAGGATGTTGTTAAAGGTTCAGAAAAGGTTCAGGAAAGATTTATAAGGATAGTCAAAGAATCATAGAATCCCTGAGGTGTGGAAACAGGCCAATTGGCCCAACCAGTCCACACTGACCCTCTGAAGAGTAACCCACCCATATCCATTCCCCTACCCTATTACTCTACATTTACCTCTGACTAATAAGACCATAAGACCATAAGACATAGGAGCAGAAGTAAGGCCATTCGGCCCATCGAGTCCACTCCGCCATTCAATCATGGCTGATGGGCATTTCAACTCCACTTACCCGCATTCTCCCCGTAGCCCTTAATTCCTTGTGACATCAAGAATTTATCAATTTCTACCTTGAAGACATTTAGCATCCCAGCCTCCACTGCACTCTGTGGCAATGAATTCCACAGGCCCACCACTCTCTGGCTGAAGAAATGTCTCCGCATTTCTGTTCTGAATTTACCCCCTCTAATTCTAAGGCTGTGTCCACGGGTCCTAGTCTCCTCGCCTAACGGAAACAATTTCCTAGCCTCCACCCTCTCCAAGCCATGTATTATCTTATAAGTTTCTATTAGATCTCCCCTTAATCTTCTAAACTCCAATGAATACAATCCCAGGATCCTCAGCCGTTCCTCATATGTTAGACCTACCATTCCAGGGATCATCCGTGTGAATCTCCGCTGGACACGCTCCAGTTCCAGTATGTCCTTCCTGAGGTGTGGGGACCAAAACTGGACACAGTACTCCAAATGGGGCCTAACCAGAGCTTTATAAAGTCTCAGTAGCACAACGGTGCTTTTATATTCCAACCCTCTTGAGATAATTGACAACATTGCATTCGCTTTCTTAATCACGGACTCAACCTGCATGTTTACCTTTAGAGAATCCTCAACTAGCACTCCCAGATCCCTCTGTACTTTGGCTTTACGAATTTTCTCACCGTTTAGAAAGTAGTCCATGCTTGTATTCTTTTTTCCAAAGTGCAAGACCTCGCATCCAACCTACACGTCCCTGAATACTATGGGCAATTTAGCACAGCCAATTCACCTTAACTGAACAACTGTGGATGGCCAGGGTTGGAGGGTTTGAGCTATAGGGAGGGGTTGAATAGGCTGGAGCTGTATTCCCTGGACCATCGGAGGCTGAGGGGGTGACGTTGTAGATGTTTATAAAACATAGATTTATGGTGAGGGCTCATTCCATACATGCACCACCCCTGCATGAAAAAGTCACCCCTTACGTCCCTTTTAAATCTTTCCCCTCCTACCTTAAACCTATGCCCTCTAGTTTTGGACCCCCCACCCCAGAGAAAAGACCTTGTCTATTTACCCTATCCATGCCCCTCATGGTTTTATGCACCTCTTAAGGTCACCCCCTCAGCCTCCAACGCTCCAGGGAATACAGCACCAGAGGAAGTGGTGGAGCTGGTACAATTGTAACATTTTAAAAGGCATCTGGATGGGTATATGAATAGGAAGGGTTTAGAGGATATGAGACAAATGCTGGCAAATGGGAATAGATTAATTTAGGATATCTGGTCAGTGTGGATGAGTTGGACTGAAAGGTCTGTTTCCGTGCTGTACATCTTTATGGCACTGTCAGTGGCACGGTGGCTCAATGGTTAGCACTGCTGCCTCACAGCACCAGGGACCCAGGTTCGATTGCACCCTCGGGTGACTGTCTATGGAGTTTGCATGTTTTCCCTATGTCTGCGTGGGTTTCCTCCCACAATCCAGAGATGTGCAGGTCAGGTGAATTGGCCATGCTAAATTGCCCATAGTACTAGGTGCATTAGTCAGGGGTAAATGTAGGGTAGGGGAGTGGGTCTGGGTGGGTTACTCTTTGGGGGATCGGTGTGGACTTGTTGGGCCTGAGGATATGTTTCCATACTGTAGGGAATCTTAAAAAAAAGACTTTAATTGCGTGTCTGCATTCATCATAACGACTGGAAGCACAGAGGGTATCAGTGCTTTCAGGGAGCTGGCTTTAATAGAGGGCTGCAGGTTGGAGGGAAGCCCATTCCCTGTGCTGAGCTGATTCAGAAGCTAAATTCCTCTGGATTTTTTCAGGGAGCCAGCGAAACAAAAGCCCGATTGCCTGGAAGTTGCTGTCTGTATTGGAGAGGTTTAACACAGTGGGAGGTGAGAATTATAGAAAATTGCAGCGCAGGTGGAGACCCCTTTGAAAAGCAGTTCAGATCGAAGCCCAAGTGCCAGCCTTTTGTTCCCTAGCCCTGTCAGGTTTATCATCCGCAATTACCTGTCTAACCTCCTTTCAAATTATGGAGTGAATTTACATCCTCCCTTCAGATCCAGCAGTACTGATCCCAACAGCTCACTGGATGCTAATTTATTTCCTTATCACCCGTCGGGATCTGTTGCCATTGATCACCAATGATCTCTAATTATGGATCCACTTTCTAGAGTGTGGTGTAGTTTTGCTAGCAGACTTGATGGGCTGAAGGGCCTCATCTATACAATTGTATAATTCTCCAGAATCATATCTCTCTCTCTGGCTACTCAGAATGGTGTCTCAGTGGTTAGCATGGCTGCCCCACAGTGCCATGGATCTGGGTTCAATCCCAGCCTCAGGTCACTGTCTGTGTGGAGTTTGCAAGTTCTCCCTGTGTCTGGGTGCTCTGGTTTCCACAGTCCAACAATGTGCAAGTTAGGTGTGGGAGATATAGGGTATATGGGATGCTTTTTGGAAGGTTGGTGTGGACTTGATGGGCTGAATGGCCTGCTTCCACACTGTTCCATGGTGAAAATCCAGTTTTTCTCCCCTTCCTGGTGAGTGAGGTTGCTCATCCCTGGCAAATAAATGCAAGAACTGGAAATGTGAAACAAAAACAGAAATTGCTGGAGAAACTCAGCAGGTCTGGCAGCATCTGTGGAGAGAGAAAAACAAAGTTAATGTTTCAAGTCCAGCGATTATTCTTCAGGGCTGTAACTTGAAACATTAACTCTGTTTCCCTCTCTGCACAGCAATGCTGCCAGACCTGCTGAGTTTCTCCAGCAATTTCTGTTTTTCTTCCAAATTCTGTTGCTAAAATGTTTATGTTTTCTCTGAAGCACGGGGCCCAGAAATGTTCTGCCACAGGAGGAGGGACATTTGTCTAGCATCGTCAAGTTGTTATGATTATTGTCAAATTTTTAACACTGCTATTTAAAATGAACTTATTCTGACGGGCATCATTGAAAACAACAAGATTTATTGACTATCGTCCAATTTGCCATTGAATGACTGCAGTCCCTGGTGTAACTGTACACCCGCAGTACAGTTCATAGAATCATAGAATTGTTATGGCATGTAAGGAGAGCATTGTGCTTGCACTGATGTGTTAAACCAGAGTCACTACTGAGTGCGTGTTTCCTGATTTCTCCCCATATCCTTACACTCTGCTTCTGTGTAAATGGTCAGCCAATCTTGAATGCCTTGATTGAACCTGCCCCCTACCACATTTCCAGGCAGGGCTTTCCAAACTCAAACTACTCACTTTCCCCACTTCATCCTTGCTTCATTTGCACGTTACTTTAAAACATGCCCTCTATTTCATGCTCCCTCCCTTCCCTCTCTCTCTCTACTCTGTCCAGCCTGTTCAACTCTATCAAATCTCCTCTCAGCCCTTCTTCTTTCCAACGAGAACAGTCCCAATCTTTTTCAATCTATCACCATTCCACACCCACGGTACCATTCCTGCAAATGGCTCCTGCACTCTCCATGTGCTCAGTAGGAAATGTAACTGGTCGTCATGGTGTTGCTATGGCTGTCATGGTCCAAGATTTTGACTCAACAGCAACAATAGGAAAACCGATACATTGCCAAGTAGAACTTAGAAATTGGGTTGTTCTCATGTGCTTGAGAACAGAGCAGAGCAAAGGGGCTAATTGGAAAGCTTTTAAAGAACTAGAATTCTTACAATGGGCTGAATGGCCTCCTGCTGTGCTGTATAATTCTGAGTTGGGGGGGGGGGGTGAGAGCAGAGAGAGTGGACAGCTGGACAAAAACAAAACCGCATCTCCGAATCCTTTCATCCGACCCTTCTCAGAAAGCGATTAATTCCTTTGGCCTCTGTCCTCCAAATCTATCATTAGCCTGGAACCGCACTTCTGAGAAAATCGTGTACAAGTTGGCAGGCAGACTGCTACTGAGGCAAAAGGCGTGGGTTTGGTTCCACGCAAAGTTGGCTTACAATGCAGTTTAATACCAACAGAGTGGACTCAATTCCCATAACTGGCTAATGGACTCTCATTCTCAACCTCTCCCCTTGCCTGAGGTATTGTGGCCCTCAGTTTACTGTGTGCAGGAATTGCTGGTGACAGCAAAATATAACAAGCAGTTAAGATTTGTACAACCTAATCCATCTTCCATATGAGCACACTTCATTTATTCCAAAGAAAGAGAGATCCTTTACCAGGAGATTTACCATGAGATTTACCAGGATGCTGCCTTGACCGGAGGGCGTGTCTTATGAAGAAAGGTTGAGGGAGCTCGGGCTTTTCTTATTGGAGTGAAGAAGGATGAGAGGTGACTCGATAGAGGTGTACAGAATGACGAGAAGCATAGATAGAGTGGATAGCCAGAAACCTTTTCCCACGGCAGAAATGATTTTAATGAGGGACATAATTTTAAGGTGATTGGAGGGAGATTTACGGGAGATGTCAGGGGTAAGTTCTTTAGTCAGAGTGGTGGGTGTGTGGAATGCACTGTCAGCAGTGGTAGTAGAGTCAAATACATTAGGGACATTTAAGCAACTCTTGGATGGGCACAAGGATGATAGTAAAATGAAGGGTATGCAGATTAGAGTAGGGTAAAAGACCAGCACAACTTCGAGGGCTGAAGGGTCTGTACTCTGCTGTACTGTTCAATGTTCTATGTTCCATATTGGCACTTCATAATATTTTGTAAATTGCAAAAGAACAAAATGGATGGTGAGGAGGATTTGTATTTTAACTCAGGAAGTTGTGGAACATGCTGCTTGAAAGTGCAGAGAATGCAGATTCAACAGACTTTCAAAAAATCTATTGCATCAATAAAGTCATAGAGGCACAGATCTGTACAGCATGGAAACAGACCCTTCAGTCCAACTTGTCCATGCTGACTAGATATCCTAAATTAATCGAGTCCCATACGCAGCACTTGGCCCATATCCCTCTAAATCCTTCCTATTCATATACCCATCCAGATGCCTTTTAAATGTTGTCATTGTACCGGCCTCCAGTACTTCCTCTGGCAGCTCATTCCATACATTCCCCATCCTCTGTTTGAAAACGTTGTCCCTTAGGTCCCTATTAAATCTTTCCCCTCTCACCTTAAATCTATGTCCTCCAGTTTTGAACACCCCTACCCTGGGGAAAATACTTTGACTAGTTGAAAAGGAGATGTTTACGAGGGTCTAGGGAAAAAAAACAGGACTGAGAGACTTGGCACAGCTTTTTGACAAAGCAGGATCCATAACTCAGGGCACAATTGGCGACCTGTACTGTATCACTTTAGGGGCAGAATATTCCCCTCTCTACAAGAAGAGGCAATAATTGGGTAAGTTGGTCCTGGAGAAATACTCACCTGTTTAGACCACAATACCAGAGGATATAGCAGCAGAATTAGGCCATTTGGCCCATTGAGGATAGACAGGGTAGTGAAGGTGCCATCTGGAGTGCTTGCCTTTATTGGTCAGTGCATTGGAATGTAATTTTGCTGCTGGAAATGACTTGGTAAGGCCACTTTCAGAATGCTGCATGTTCAATTCTGATCTCCCTGCTTTAGGAAGGATGCTGTTAAACAGGAGGTGGTGCAGACAAAGGTGTTGCTGGGATTGGAGGATTTGGGCGATGGGGGGAGACTGAATAGGCTGGGCCTAGTTTTCTTGGAGTGTAGGAGGCTAAGGGGGTGACTGTATAGAGGTTTATAAAATCATGAGAGGCATGGATAGGGTGAATAGGCAAGGTTTTTATCTCAGGGTAGGGGAGTCCATAGGTTTAGGGTGAGAGGGGAAAGATTAAAAAGGACCTGAGAGGCAACTTTTTCACACAGAAGGTAGTGCATGTATGGAATGAGCTGCCAGAGGAAGTGGTGGAGGCTGCTACAGTTACAACATTTAAAAGGCATCTGGATGAGTATATGAATAGGAAGGATTTGGAGGGATATGGGCCAAGTGCTGGCAAATGGGACTAGACCAAATGGTCTGTTTCTATGCTATATGACTCCATGAGTCTGTTCCGCCATTTGATCATGGCTTAAATGTTTCTCAATCCCATTCTCCTGCTTTCTCCCTGTAACACTAGATCCCCTCGCCAATCAAGAACCGATCTATCTCTGTCTTAAATACACTGAATGACTTGGCCTCCACTGCCCTCTGCGGCAATGCATTCCCACACATACGCCACCCTCTCACTGAAAAAGTTCCTCCTCATCACAGTTCGAAAGGGTCACCCTTCACTCTAAGGCTGTGCCCTCAGGTTCCTAGTATCTCCTATTAGTGGAAACATCTTCTCCACGTCCACTTTATCCAGGATACCCTTCTCACCACCTCTGAGCGAGAGGTCCTTGGGTAATCTCCTTGGCCCGACACCAATTAAAGCCTATAACTGGTCCATTATTGCCCACTTCAGGACCTCAAAGTGCTACCTCCCCTCCATCACCTGCACCCCAGTGGCTGAGAAAGATGGTTTGTTTCCTGACTGAGAAATTGTGGCACAAACATAGAGAGTGCTGGAGCAACGTCTGTGGAGAAAGGTATGGAGTTAACACTTCCAGTCTGATATTAAGACTGAGATAGATAGTTTGAGAATCACAGGTTCTGGGGGAAACACTAGAAAGTGGATGTAAAGAATGTCGGGTCAGTCATAATCCTACTGGTGGTGCAGCAGGCATGAGGGGCTGAATGGTCTACTCCTATTCATATTTCTTATGGCCTTATGGACTGTTCTTTTTCACTGCACCTTGGAAACCTGCCTGCTGGGTTCTCCAAAGGAACAGACCTGAGCCAGTGGGATATAAGCCCAATGGAGAACTTTGACATGTTGGTCGGGTCAGGGTGTAGGGACTATGTGGTCCATGCATTTATATTCTTACTAGTTGATGGTTTGATGCAACTAATTGGCTTGCTTCACCATTTCAGAGGGTGGATCAATGTCAATCACATTGCTGTAGGTTTGGAGTCACGTATCGGTCAGATCTCCGTATAAATGGACATTGTCATGGCTGCTGATGTTTATTTAAAGACAGCAGACTTCCTGCCTTAAATGTTTTAGCAGCCTCTCTCTGTTAACGTCACACATTATAGATATTTTCCAATGTTTACACAGATGCATCCAGTTGTTTGTGTAGTCTCATGTGGAAGCATTCATCCGTCTTCAGAACCAGTAGCTTATGTGAATTGCAGAGACCTACTGACGACAGTGCTGCCTGAATGTCATTAGGCTTTGTTCCCCTTATCTGTGATCAATGCAGCCAGTTGGTCCTGAGTGAACAGCAGCTTCCCGATCGACATGCCTGCACTGTACAGATCCATAGAAACATCACAAATAGGAACAGCAGTAGGCCATTCAGCCCTTCAAGCCTGTTTTACCATTTAGTATGAACATGACTGATCATCTAATTCATAACCCTGTTCCCACTTTCTCCCCATACACTTGTGGCATTAGTGTAGATAGATGATAGCTTTTTTTTGTCGGTGCAGACTTGATGGGCTGAAGAGCCTCTTCTGCACTGGATAATTCTATGACTCTATAACTATATCTAACTCCTTTTTCAAATCATTGAAGATTTTGGCCTCAATTGCTTTCCGTGGCATTCAATTCTGCAGGCTCCCCACTCACTGGATGAACATATTTCTCCTCATCTCAGTCCCAGGGAGTATGGTGCCTCAGTGGTTAGCACTACTGCCTCATAGTGCCAGGGACCCGGGTTCAATTCCACCCTCAAGCAGCTGTTTGTGTGGAGTTTGCACATTCTACCCATCCATGTGTGGGTTTGCTCTGGTTTCTTCCCACAGTCAAAGATGCACAGGTTGGAGGTGCTCAACTGCCTGCAGTGTGCAGGCTAGGTGGGAAATGTAGGGATGTGAGAGAAATGGCAGGGCAGTGTTGGAGTCAATGGATCAAGCCAAGGTTCAGCTGTGTAAATGATCCCATTATTGTACTCAAAGATCAACTGTGATGCCTCCCAGTGAGTGAGACAACATTTCTTCCTCAATCCTGGGAAACGGATCAGCTGGATATTCATCTCAGTTTAGCATATTGTCTGCCAATATAACAACAGTGAGTAATCTTGAAAGCTAATTAATCAGTTGTGATTTCCTTTGGAGGGTCACAAGATGTTATCTGTTTATTTTTTCTTTTCATTGCAATTTATTTTGTTCATTTGTTGTCCTTTCTGAATCCTGAGTGAGTTAGAATCAAGACCCTTCCTTCCATCTTCTACCCCAATGTGTTCTCATCCAACACTTCAACATGACTCCCTCTTTCTCTTCCTCTTGAAACTCTTCCTTCTTGCCTTATTACTTGTCAGCTTTGGGTCCGGCAACATCTCAACCTCAAACTCTAACCATTGGTTTCAGTTCCCTCCGTGAGCTCTCCCCATCCCATCCCCCAACTCTTATAATCTCCCCTAGATCTAAAACCCTGAGATCACAGAGTCAGAAGGTCATAGAGATCATGCCCTTTAGCCCATCATGTCCACACTGGTGAAAAGCAACCCTTAACTATCCTAATCCCATTTCCCAGCACTTGTCCCATAGCCTTGTATGCCTTAGCATCACAAGTGTACTGTATATCTAAGTGCTTCTTAAAGATGATGAGGATTTCTGCCTCTCTCACCCTTACAGGCAGTGAGCTCCAGATTCTCACCAACCTCTGGGTGAAAAAGCTTTTTTTCTCCCATCTGCTCTGAATCTTACTGTAAACCGATGGCCCTGTCATTGATGCCTCCATCAAGGGGTAACGTTTCTTCCTGTCTACCTTTTTTTCTGCCCCTTATCAGTTTAAACATTGCAAGCTTCTTCCTCTAATTTGTCCTCCTTGTATTCTGCCTCCTCCCCATCCATCCCAGATTTTCATCACTCCAACACTGACAGCCATACCTTGAGCTGCCTGGACTCTAAACTCTTGAATTCTATCCCTCATCCTCTTTGCCTTTGCAATCTCTGTAAGGCAGTCCTTGAAGCATTTTCATTGATCAAACCTCTTGGTCAAGAGCCTGAATATCTCCTTATGTACCTTGGTTTCCACTGAGAATTGGTCTTGAAAAATGGAGTACATTAAGGGCCCTATAGCAATGCCCCGTTCCCGATTATCTTTAGCGGGTTAGCTTTCATATCCTCACAGGTGACCCTGCACCCTCACGGGCAACTTTTTTGGACACTCAGTCACAAAACAAAACAGTTTGTCCCAAGTTGGCCTGTTTGTGGATCACAGCCCCAGGAGGTTCTAGTGGATGAGTCAATTGGTCTTTAGCATGTTGGGAATGGTGGGGGTAGATGCTGAATTGGAGTGTAAGGAAGTAGAGGAGAAACAGTCAATGGGACAGTGTGCTTGATGGAGCAAATCTACAAATGAAATGTCGTAATTGTGTAAGGTTTTGTGAAAACTCCTAACTTATCCTTCTGTGGGATGTGGGTATCACTGGGATGGCATTGGCTGTACATTTCTAATTGCTTTTGAACTGAGTGGCTTACTCGGCTCTTTTGGAAGTCAGTTCAAAGTCATCTCCTTGGCTTTGACCTGGAGTCACATGTAGGCCAGACTGGGTGAAGATGGCAGATTTCATTCCCTAAAGGCTATTCATGGACCAGATAGGATTCTGCATTAATCTCTCAGAGGTTGTCACGTTTGGCAACTCAGTTGTCACTGAGACAAATTTTCAATTCATTGAATTCAGATTCCAGCTGGTGCTATGATGGGATTCAAAACAATGTTCACACAGCATTGACCTGGCCCTCTGGATTACTGGCCAAGTGATCCTATCAATAGTCAACTCCGCCCTGTTAAATCAGCTCAGTGGTTAGCATTGGTACCTCACAATGCCAGAGCTTGATTCCACCCTCAGGCGACTGTCTGTGTGCAGTTTGCACATTCTCTGTGTGGGTTTCTTCTGGATGCTCCAGTTTTCTCCCATGGTCCAAAGATGTGCAGGTTAGGTGGATTGGCCATGCTAAATTGCCCATTGTGTCCAGGGATGTGCAGTCAAGGTGGGTTAGCCACGGGAAATGCAGGGTTAGAGAGATAGGGTATAGGGTTGAGATGCTCTTCAGAGGGGCAATCTGGATTTGATGGGCTGAATGGCTTGCTTCTACGCTGTAGGGATTTTGTGTTCCTATTGTGACAGACCAGTTCAGATAAAGAAAGCTGATTTTGAGGAAGATTGTGAAATTGACAGTAATATTTTCAGCAGTGGTTTTATCCATATGACCAGACATTATCCATCACAAGATGCTACAAAATATAAACACATAATCTGACAGAGCTTTGCCCTAAGGTTAAAAACCAAACTTTAGCACTTACTGTGATCATGTGAAAATACAAATAGGGATTGCTTTGTCAGCATTGAAACGACTTCCGCATAGCGTCCACTGTGTTCTCCCGCACCATGAATGATCATCACTAACGCCCTGGAGGAATTGGAGACGATCAGATCTCAGCAGTGGAACATCATATACGAAATTAAAGAACATCATGTATTTTAACTTTGCAATTAAGCCAGTTTCTGATCCATCTCGCCAAGTTTCCCTCAATTCCATGTACTTTAACCTTCTCATTCACTCTCCCATGTGGGACATTGCCAAAAGCTGTGTCAAAATCCGTACTAACTACGTCAACAGAACTTCCCTCATCCACACACTTGATCACGTTTTCAAAAAATTCTAACAGATTTGTTAGGCATGACCTCCCTCTGACAAAGTCATGCTGACTATCCCTAATTAACTCATGCCTTTCCAACTGGGTATGAATTCGCACATTCAGCATTTTCTCCAATAGTTTATTTCCCCGAATTCTGGACCTATCTTCTTCTCTTCCACAGTGAAGATTGAAAAGAAGCATTCATTGACCACTCTTCCAATGTCCCGCAATTTCGCACACAGGTTCTTCTCTTGGTCCCTAATGGACGCTACTCTTTCCCTGATCAACCTCTTCCATTTAATGTATTTATAAAATATCTCTTCAATCCTGTTTGTACCTCTTCATGTCTGCTTTTCTTATGCTCTTCTAATTGCTTTTTTAGGTTCCCTCTTGTACTTCCTATATTCCTCTAGGGCCACTGCTGAATTGCTCCCTTTGAACTTGCTAAAAGCTCTTCTCTTCTTCTGAATCCAGTCCTGAAGTGTCCTGAACATCCACATTTCTCTGAACTTATTGCTCCTACATTTCCTCAAGGGTACATGTTGGACCTGTACTCTCTCCAGCTGCTTTTTGATTGTCTCCTCCCACCATCTCTCTGCTGTAGAATTTCCCATGAGGAGCTCTTCCCAGTCTGTGGTGGCCAGATCCTGCTTTATTTTAATAAAATCTGCCTTCCCCCAATCCAAATCCATCTTTTGTAGGCCACTTTTTCCTTCCTTGTCCAGAAGAAGTTTGAACCGGACCGTGTTGAGGTTGCTATTGCTAAAATGTTCCCCCACTGCCACATCGAACACTTGTTTGGCTTCTTTTCTCAGAAGCAGATCCAGCACTGCACTGACACTTGTTGGGCCTTCTACATATTAGATTAGATTCCCTACAGTGTGGAAACAGGCCATTCAGCCCAACAAGTTCACACCGACATTCCAAAGAGTAACCCACCCAGACCCATTCCCTATTTACCCCTGACTAATGTACTTAACACTATGGGTGATTTAACATGGCCAATTCACCTGACCTGCACATCTTTGGACCATGGGAAGAAACTGGAACAAACCCACACATGCATGAGGAGAATGTGCAAACTCAACACAGATAGTCACCTGAGGCTGGAAATGAACCCAGGCCCCTGGTGCTGTGAGGTAGCAGTGCTAACCACTGAGCCACCATGCTGCCTTGATACAAAAAAGTTCCACTGAATACATTTGAAGAAACCCATGCCTGTCTAAACTTTTCACACTGTGACTCTCTCAGTTTATGTTGAGAAAGTTGAAATCCCCTGGTATAATTACCTGATTATTACTCTTGCAATCCCCTGTGAACTGTCTACATATTTGCTCCTCTACTTCCTCTCTTTGAAGGCCCATAATACACTCCGAGTAAAGTGGCTGCCCCTTAACGTTCCTAAATTCTATCTATAAAATCTTATTGGAGGACCCTTTCAAGATATCATCTCTCCTTATTGCAGTAATTGACCCATTAAATAATAGTGCTACACCATCACCCTTTTAATACCCTCCTCTGTCTCCCCTAAAGATCCTATATCCTGGAATGTCGAGTTGCTAGTCCTGTCCTTTCTTCAATCATGTTTCTGTGATGGTCAATCCACGTCATTAACTCATCAGTCTTACCTGTTACATAGGAACATAGAAAATAGGGGTAGGAGTAGGCCATTCGGCCCTTTGAGTCTGTGCCACCATTCAGTACAATCATGGACGATCATAGAATCTCAGGATCCCATTCCCCTTTGATGCCTTTAACTGTAAGGGCCACACCCAGCTCCTTTTTGAATATATCTAACAAACTGGCCCCAACATCTTCCTGTGGGAGAGAATTCCACAGGTTCACTACTCTCTGACTAAAGAAATTCAAAGGGTCATAGAGATGTATGGAAACAGACCCTCCAGTCCAACCCGTCCATGCCAACCAGATATCCCAACCCAATCTAGTCCCACCTGCCAGCACACTGCCCATATCCCTCCAAACCCTTCCGATTCATATACCCATCCAAATGCCTCTTAAATGTTGCAATTGTACCAGCCTCTGGCAGCTCATTCCATACACGTACCATCCTCTGTGTGAAAAGGTTGCCCCTTAGGTCTCTTTTATATCTTTCCCCTCTCACCCTAAACCTATGCCCTCTAGTTCTGGACTTCCCCACCCCAGGGAAAAGCCATTCCTGAAGAAGGGCTTATGCCCTAAACATTGATCCTCCTGCTCCTTGGATGCTGCCTGGCCTACTGTGTTTTTCCAGCACCACATTTTTTAACTCTGGTCTCCAGCATCTGCAGTCCTCACTTTGTCCCAGGGAAAAGACTTTGCCTATTTACCCTATGCATGCCCGTCATAATTTTGTAAACCTCTATAAGGTCACCCCTCAGCGTCCGACGCTCCAGGGAAAACAGCCCTAGCCTGTTCAGCCTCTCCCTGTAGCTCAGATCCTCCAACCCTGGCAACATCCTTGTAAATACTTTCTGAACCCTTTCAAGTTTCACAACATCTTTCTGATAGGAAGGAGACCAGAATTGCACGCAGTATTCCAACAGTGGCCTAACCAATGTCCTGTACAGCCGCAACATGACCTCCCAACTCCTGTACTCAATACTCTAACCAATAAAGGAAAGCATACCAAACACCTTCTTCAGTATTCTATCTACCTGCGACTCCATTTTCAAGGAGCTATGAACCTGCATTCCAAGCTCTCTTTACATAGCAACACTCCCTAGGACCTTACCATTAAGTGTCTAAGTCCTGCTAAGATTTGCTTTCCCAAAATGCAGCACCTCACATTTATCTAAATTATACTCCATCTGCCACTTCTCAACTCATTTGGCCCATCTGGTCCCGATCCTGTTGTAATCTGAGGTAACCTTCTTCGCTGACCATTACACCTCCAATTTTGGTGTCATCTGCAAACTTACTAACTATACCTCCTATGTTCACATCCAAATCATTTATGTACAGAAAAGCCTCAATTATCCGAACGAGATGGGTGGGCACAATTTCATTTGGATAATCGATTATTCAGTTAATCGAATAAATGCCTTTCCTCTGGGGCTCTGAGTTTTTTGAAGTCCACTCCCCATTCAGGAGACGAGGCAGCAGCAGCACACCACCCCCAACTCCATCCAACCCCGACACTCTCCCACCCCCAACCCTGTCAAACACCGTCCCCCCCCCCCCCCGCTGATGCTGCTGCCTTTGTGGGGTAGGTCTCCAAATAGCACACACACACACGCACCTTGTAGTGCAGCGTTTTGACAGGTTCCACCTCTGCCCTGTACAGGACAATGTTAGCGAGATTATCTGGGGAACGTTTGCGGGGGGGGGGTGCAGTTAGGGTACACCCCTCTGTAGAACTCCAGGAGAAGTGTGGGGAGAGAGAGAGAGGGCAGGAGGTCAATCATTTGGAGATGGTGTCTGTTTAATTATTGTAAACAAAAGACACGATCAGTGTTGGAAATGCGCCTTTGATTTATGTTTCTATTAGGGCCTCGAGATCTCCTTCGGATAATCCAATATTCAGATAATTGGTATTCGGATAATTGAGGCTCCTCTGTATATGATGAAACGTAGTGGATCCAGCACCAATCCTTGTGGAACTTCACTGGTCACAGGCCTCCAGTCTGAAAAACAACCCTCCACCACCACCCTCTGTCTTTTACCTTTGAGCCAGTTTTGTAGCCAAGTGGCTAGTTCTCCCTATATTCCATGAGATTTAACCTTGCTAACCACTCTCCCATAGAGAACCTTGTTGAATGTCTAACTGAAGTCCATATAGATGATGTCCACCGTTCTGCCCTCATCAATCCCCTTTGTTACTTCTTCAACAACTCAATCAAGTTTGTTAGACATGATGTCCCACTTCCAAAGCCATGTTGACTATCCCTGATCAGTCCTAATCAAACTTCCTCATCTCAGCTCTGAATGGCTTACCTCTTATTCTCAGACTGTGACCACTAGTTATGGACTTTCCCAACACCAGGAAGATTTGGGAAGAATACATTTTAATGTAGAGAAATGTGAGGTAATGGAACTTTGTAGAAGAAACATGGAGAGACAGTGCAGGGTCAATGGCACAACTTTGAGGAGAGTACAGGGGTTTTTGTGCATGGTTCTCTGAAGGTAGCTAGGCAAGTTAAAACAGTTGTTAAGAAGGTTGATAGGATCCTTGGGTTTATAAAAGAGGCATAGTCTGTAAAAGCAAGGAAGTGATGCGACACCTCCACAAATCATTGGTCAGAACACATTTGGAGCATTCTGTTCAGTTCTGGAAGGATGTTCGAGCCTGGAGAGAGTGCAAAGGAGATTTACCAGAATGACACTGGGAATGAGGGATTTTAGATACAAGGAAAGATTCGATAAATTACCCTTATTCCCCTTGGAACAGAGAAGATGACATGATTGAAATGTTCAAAATTATGAGCAACTTTGACAGAGAAAACATGGATATTCTGTTTCCACTATTGGAATGTCAATAACTAAGGGGCACAATTTATAGATTGCCAGTGAAGAGTGAGATGAAGAGAAACTTCTTTACTCAGAGAGTTGTTAGGATTTTGAATGCGCTGCCTGGGGGAGTGGTGGAGGCAGATTCTATTGGAATGTTCAAAAGAGAGCTGGATATATATTTGAAAGGGATGATTTTAGAGGGCGATGGAGCTAGGGCTGGAGAGTGGGACTAGCTGGGTAGCTCCTTCCGGATCCAGGTACAGACACGATGGCCTTGTTCTGTTCTTTAAAATTCTATGTTTCTACATGCAGGTAAATGATGTTCACATTGTCTATCATTAGTAGAAATTAACAAAGAAATTACACCCCTTAATATGTGGAATCTAATACAATACACTGGCCTTCCCTTCCTGCCTCTGGTTCCCCCCCCCCCCCTTTCTGTCTTCACCATCGTCCCCTCCCTCCACCCAAGGCTTTAGCTGGATGTACAAGTGAGTAACTGAGTGACACAGATCCCCAGTCAGTGCTGAGTCTGGGTCACTGCCTTGCTCTCATGGTCACTGAGGTAGAAAGAGGGAAGATTTACCCCTCTAACCACACCCCCCGCACCCTTGCTCCCAATTACTGCTCTGGAATACCAGCAGGACAGTGCCAATGTGCACTGGGAGGGGTCGGGTGGGGGAGGTGGGGGGTGCTCCTTTCAACGTCAGGAAAGGTCACTCAGGCAACAAGCTGGAGGGCACTGTGCCACAGGGGGCCTCATCTCCAGTGAGGAGAGAAAGCGACAAGAGAGGGAAATGATCCGAACTTGGCAGAGAACAAGAGGGACGAGAAACAATCGGGCTGCGAACTTTGGCTGCTATCCCAGCTGTTGAGGGTGTTGTTTTCTGCTGTTTACTCAACAAGTGAATGCAATCTAACGCGGAGCTCTTAACAACGCTTGTAGTGTGCAGCCTAGAAAGCACTTTACATTTCTTTAGCAACTTCGGGATGTCCCAGGAGTGCTTGGCAGCCAGTAAAATACATTTGGAGTATAGTCAGCTTTGCAATGTAAGGAGTGTGACAGTCAATTTGTGCACAGCAGGATCCTACACACCAAGGGAGTGATAAATGGCCAGGTAATTTCTCACTGATGCTGGTTGAGGGATAGATATGAGCAAGGGTATTGACGAATAGACTTCAAAACAGTGGCAGAGCCTTGGATTAATATCTCTCTGCTAAAAGACGGCACCTCTGACTGTGCAGCACTCCCTCGGCAATACATGGGCATTCTCGGCTCAGATCCCTGTCACAGGTCAACAAATGATATCACCAGGAGCATTGAAAGGTCGGCTTGGACACTGTCCAGATTTTAGCTTGCAGCAAACTGCTTATGAAAGAGGATGGTTTCACAACGTTCCTGTACTGATAAGAGAAGACAAGCGCCAACTGTACTGACTGTAATAACTTTTACAGAATTGGACAAGATGCACATCGCTGTGTACAGACAGGACAATTGGATCCTGATCAGGAGCTGGCAATAGAGTCAGGGAATTTCACCGAAGACATGACTGAACAGTTACATTTCAAGGAGCATTCGAAGATGCTGAACGATGGAACAACCCTGGGCTGGAAATTCTGAACAGCTTCACTATAAACGCTGGCGAAACCTCAATCTGATTCCCGTGGCTTAGCCTGAAGTGGGAGTGGAAACCTCAGTCGCTCCCAAATGGAACCCCCAACATTTTAATGTCAATAAGCCAGTGACCAGGGGAAGAGTGCAAAGGGCAGAGGTGGAGAAAACAAACAAGAGAAAGAGGCAGAGAGAGAAGGAGAGAGAGAGAGAGAGAGAGAGAGCTAAAGGTGAGGGGACTAAGAAATATACAGAGGGACAGAGAGAAAGGAATGTGAAATGTGAATATGGACATGAGAAAAACAAGAGTTGAGGCACATAACATAGAGAAGCAGACGCCATGCAGAGAAGAGCGGAGAATATCAACTCTCACACCTCACTCAGGACAGGTGGAGAAACAGGAAGACACAGTGGAACACAATGGACAGAGAGGCAGAAGTGACAGAAAAAAAAGAGGCAAAGAACACGGGACATTGATATTGATTGATTTATTGTTGTCACATGTACCATGATACAGTGAAAAGTGTTGCTTTATGTGCTATACAGGTAGATCACATGATACAAAGTGCACCAGGGGGTAGCAGGAGAGAGTGCAGAATACAGTATTACAGCCACAGAGAAGGTGCTGAGACAGAGATCAACATGAACATTTGAGAGGTGCTTTCAAAAGGCTGACAACAGCGAGGAAACAGCTTATCTTGAATTGATTTGTACATGTATTTAAACATTTCTATCTATATTAGGATAGGAAGAATGGAAGAAAAATAAGCAAACTGAAATAGAAACACAAAGCAGTATTTTGAGAGAGACAGTGATTGAGGGGGAGATGGGAAAGAACTGTCAGCTAGATAGAAACAAAGAGACTGTGTCATATCAGAGACAGAAATAAAGACAAAAACGCCTTGCTGTGATATAACAAGAATGGAGTTAGGTGATACAAATGTGTTTATAGAATATTTCCGAAGCATTTTTCACTGTTTTTACTCACTAGCCTCCCCCCATGTTCCTATTTACAAACCCATGACACTAAAACATCACCAGTTCAATTTTTTCCATACATTTCACCCTTACGTGCACAGAGCTGACTAGACCCTTAAGACAACACTAGGAACCATAGCTAAACTGAAATGTTTTAGAAACACTTATTTAATTGCACTGATCTCCACAATTATTGCCCCTACCCCACCTCATCTGACTCCAATACCTTAACTCCATCTTGTAGTCTCTTGCTTCCCCCATTTGTGGCCTCAGTGCCACAGCTTTGGGGAGATGGCATCACGGTGGGTTTATAGGAAAGGCAGTGTTATAGGATGGTGGCGGGGGTGTCTGGAGAGGAAGCTTCTTGGAGGGTTGGTGTGGACCTGATGGGATGAAAGGCTGGCTTGAACACTGGAGACATTCTACATTTGTGACCCAGAAGAGTAACTCATCCGGTCACACTTTCCTGCCGTTTCCCTGTAACCCTTCAATTGATTTTCCTCTTTAGATAATTATCCAATTCTTTTAAATGCTGTCTCGATTTAGCCTCGATTCCATCACGTTCTCAGGCTCTACATTCCATGACCACTCACTGTCTGATAAAAGAAAATGTCCTCATAGCCACCCGATTATCTTAAATCTATGTAATTCCCACCAAAAGGAAGGCTTTCTCCCCATCGACTCTGTCCAGGTGCCACATGGCTGTGAAAGTCTCTAGCAAATCTACTCACTTACAGTACCAACGTCTTCTGTCCATCAGATAAAAGAGGGTGCTACTGGTCTCAGAGCAAAAGACAAAAGGGATACTAATGGTAATAGAGAAGGGATATAGATGAAGGTGTTATTAGCACAGAATAGGACATTCACTCAAATGAAATTCACCAAAGATCCTCACACAGCACCTTCCAAACGACTACTTCCATCTAGAAGGACAAGGGCAGCAGATACATGGGAACACTATCCGCTGCAAATTCCCCTCCAAGCCCCTCACCATCCTGACTTGGAAATATATCGCCGTTCCTTCAGTGTTGCTGGGTCAAAATCCTAGAATTCCCTCCCTAATGGAATTGTGGGTCAATCCATAGCACATGGATTGCAGCGGTTCAAGAAGGCAGCTTACCCTCCCCTTCTCAAGGGGCAACTAGGGATGGGGCAATAAATGCTGACCCAGCCAGCAACACCCATGTGCTGTGAGAGAGTAGGAAAAATCTCTGCTGGGAGTAAACCCATGAAATCAAAATGGAGGACAAAGGTCCATGGCCTGAAGTTGTCCATCATCCTGTTGTTTTCTGAAGGCTGTAAAGTGCCTGAGCAGAAAATGAGGTGCTATTTCTTCAGCTTTCTTTGGTTTCAGTGGGACTCTGCAGCAGATCAGAAATGCGACTGAACTGACTGAAATGACCTTTTTACCATCCGTCCCTCCAGCCACCCACCTACTCACCCCTCCCACCAGAGGTCACCAGCTCTTCATTCAACCACCGTGAAAAGGTGTGGGACTTTAACAATGCTCTGCTCGTGGAATGAGGGCACTGTTTACAAACTGGGTAAGGTGTCAGTACAGGCTGACACCTCAGTAAAGCTCAGCTGAATAACACAGGTGTGGTCCAAATCACAGAATCACTGAACTCCATCCAACCTACAGTAAACATTGTCACATAAGGAGTGTTTTCTGAAAAATAGGTCTAGCGTGGTGTAAAATATTTTTAAAGCAGCACTTCCATAATTAGAGTGATAGACTCAGAGATGTAAGCAGAGAAACAGACCCTTCAGTCCAACCCGTCCATGCTGATCAGATATGATAAATTAATCTAGTCCCATTTGCCAGCACCCGGCCCATACCCCTCTAAACCCTTCCTATTCATATACCCATCCAGATGTCTTTTCGATGTTGTAATTGTACCAGCCTCCACCACTCCCTTTGGCAGCTCATTCCACACATACACTACCCTTTGCGTGAAAATGTTGCCCCTTAGCTCCCTTTTATGTCTTTCCCCTCTCACCCTAAACCTATGCCCTCTAATTTTGGACTCCCCCACCCTGGGGAAAAGACCTTGTCTATTTGCCCCATCCATGCCCCTCATGATTTTATAAACCTCTATAAGGTCACTCCTCAATCTCCGACGCTCCAGGGAAAACAGCCCCTACCTCTTCAGCCTCTCCCTATAGCTCAAACCCTCCAACCCTGGCAACATCCTTGTAAATCCTTTCTGAACCCTTTCAGGTTTCACAACATCTTTCCTATAGGAGGGAGACCATGCTGTATTCCAAAATGACTTCTAAGAAAATGACAAATCGTGGGTATAATTTATTTGGTATCCACAGCAGCCTGTGATGCTCATGAATGGTATTAGTGTTAGGGAGCGTCAGTGCTATGACAGCAGACACTCAGCTACAATCAAGAGGGGAGCATTTACTTTGGTGAGGGTGTGGGTGCAGGTGAAGGCAATGCCATCTGACACTACCCTGAGTGCATCTTCTTTTCATTCATTCATGGGGTGTGGGCATCACTGGCTGGGCAGCATCTATTGCCCAGAGGGCAGTGACGAGTCAGCCACATTGCTGTGGGTCTGGAGTCACATGTCAGCAAAAGTGCGGACTGCAGATGCTGAAGATCAGAATTGAGAATGTGGTGCTGCAAAAACACAGCAGGCCAGGCAGCATCCGGAGGAACAGGAAAATCAACGGTTCGGGCTAAAGCCCTTCATCAGGAATCACGTGTAGGCCAGACGAGGTAAGGAAGGCAGAATTCCTTCCCTAAACAGAATTAGTGACCCAGATGGGTTTTTCCCAACAATGGATTCATGGTCATCATCAGACTCTTAACTCCAGTGGCAGGATTCGAACCTGGGTCCCCAGAACATTACCTGGGTCTCTGGATTAACAGTCCCTGTGATAATTCCAATAGGCCATCACCTCCCCATCTGCAGATGGCCACCATGTCTTGCTATCCATTGAGGCTCTTAAGTGGGCAATTGATGCCCAATGAAGACATTTATCCTGCGGCCGTTCTGCACTGTGGGTGGGACACGGTGGAGAAATTTTCATGTTCTATCAAATCCTTGAGAAGTTTTCCTAGATTAGATTATCTAGCGGTATGCAAACAGGTGCTTCGGCCCAACAAGTCCCTCTGAAGAGTAACCCACACCCAGACCCAGACCCATTCCCCTACATTTACCACTGACTAATGCACCTAACCCTATGTACAATTTGGCACGGCCAATTCACCTAACCTGCACATCTTTGGGCTGTGGGAGGAAACCCACACAGACACGGGAAGAAAGTGCAAAGGCAGGAATTGAACCCAGGACCCTAGCACAGTGAGGCAGCAGTGCTAACCACTGAGCCACCATGTTACCCCTTTTCTTGCACCCAGTAGAGCCATCCATGATGACAAGGCAGAGAGGAAATAGATGCCACCCAAAGCCAACTGCAGAACAGCTGGGGGAAGAATGTGTGAACCAGGAGGCTGATGGAGACTGAAGTGACAAGATGGGCTCTGGCCATCAACGTGTCACCAAAATCTGACCGAGAGCGTGGTGCTAGAAAAGCACAGCAGGTCAGGCAGCATCCGAGGAGCAGAAGAACCAACGTTTCAGGCATAAGCCCTTCATCAGCTTATGCCCGAAATGTAGACTCTTCTGCTCCTAGGATGCTGCCTGACCTGCTGTGCTTTTCCAGCACCACACTCTCGACTCTGATCTCCAGCATCTGCAGTCCTCACTTTCTCCTCCTCCAAAATCTGAGGGGTCCACCTTAAACAATATCACCTACAGCCTTCTATCAGCGCCTATGGGTTCAGCTCTGAAGTGATGGAGAACTGGTGATCAGGACAGAGTCGTGAACATGGGCGTCCCTCGTCCACAGTGTATACATGGGTACCAAAAGCATACAGGACGCAGGAGCCCTGCCTGTGGAGGGAGGTGCCTGTGGACAGCAGCATCTGACCAGTCCTCTTCAGGGTATCCTCTGCTCAGTCCAACAAGGAAGGGGCTCAAACGAGTGCCCCAAACACAGATGGTCCCCCTTTCTGCAGGCTGGGAAACCACTCTCAGCGGGCTTACCATCTTCAGGGGCAAGGAAAGAAAACTCGAAACAATTCCACATGGAATGCTACAAAATTTGTGGATAATCTTCAGACTGACCATCCGGAAAGATGGACTCCAGTCATATCAGGTGAACAATCCAAATCGTCAGCACTGTCCTCAGTGAGACCCACTTTCCTCACGGAGATGTCTAAAGGAACAAGCAGTATTCTACAGGAAAAGAAAGGCCAACAGCAACCTTTGTATTAATGGAGATCATGTTGAATCCAGTTAGGAGCAAGGATGTACTGCCAGAGCTGTCCATTTGTATAAAATATAAAAGGCTCATGACATTTTATTGCAACCTCAGCTGTAGTCAATATGCTGTCAATCACCAGCACTTATGCCCTGGCCTTTGGTTCTGATGAAGCTGTTGAGGAACAGTTCTATTCAATCTTGATGAAGTCCTCAATGTCATCCCAAAAGAAGAAAACGGCATCCCTCTGGGGATGTGAATGACAGATTTGGTGGTGACTCCAGGGTTTGGACAGGAGCCATGTCAGGAAGCCAATGCAGCAGCTGACAAAGTCAGCTCAGAATAATCTCATTACAACAAACGCTGTCTTCCAAAAGAACCGTGTGGAGACATCCTGGATTGTGCCATTCTTCCAGCCAAAGATCCAAGTGATGCCTGGATCACTGGACAGGCCACTCACTTATCCACTGCATCCAGCAGAAAGATATCACCAGAATCAAACCTTTGAGAGGAAGAACATCAAAGCACTAAGACAGCTCAACAGTAGAGAGGAATTCCAAATGCAACTTGCACCAAATTTGGAAATTTCTCGCACACCCAACTCAATTCCAGCACAGTACCACAAACACACAATCCCACTCCAATACTGCAGCAATAGTAGAAGTGCAAACTGTACCTCAGTGGGCAGCACTCTGGTCAGTGAGCTGGTGTTCTAGGCATGGTGGCTCAGTGGTTAGCACTGCTGCCTCACAGCACCAGGGACCTGGGTTTAATTCCCGCCTCGGGCGACAGTCTGTGTGGAGTTTGCACATTCTCCCCGTGTCTGCGTGGGTTTCCTCCGGGTGCTCCGGTTTCCTCCCACAGTCCAAAGATGTGCAAGTCAGGTGAATTGGCCGTGCTAAATTGCCCGTAGTGGTAGGTGCCTTAGTCAGGGGTGAATGCAAGGGAATGGGTCTGGGTGGGTTGCTCTTCGGAGGGTCAGTGTGGACTGGTTGGGCCAAAGGGCCTGTTTCCACTGTAGGGAACCTAATCTAATCTAACCATTTCAGAGCACAAGGTCTAGAGAGGTAGCCCAGTGTCAGTAATGAGCCAAGGCTGCATTCTTGAGGGTGAAATCTTGATGAGGTTACTGAATTGAGGGCACATTTGTTCCCTCAGATGAATATAAAAGTTTCAATGGCACGATCTGGACTCAAATTCCGCCATGGCAGATGGTAGAATTTGAATTCAACAAAATAAATATGGAATTAAAAGTCGACTGATGACCATGAATCCATTGTCAATTGTCAGAAAATTCCATCTGGTTCACTAATGTCCTTTAGGAAAATAAATCTGCCATCTTTATCTGGTCTGGCCTACATGTGACTCCAGACCAACAGCAATGTGGTTCACTCTCAACTGCCCTCTGAAACGGCCTAGCAAGCCATTCATTTATATCAGTCCTAGCAAGTCACAACAAAGGAATGAAACCGGGTGGACTACCTGGCAATGACCTTGGAACCACGAAAGACAACAGAAAAAACACAAACAGCCCTGTCAACCATGCAAAGTCCTCCTTACCAATATCTGGGGGCTAATGCCCTCCCTACCAGCATTGTGGGTTAACCCACAGCACATAGACTGCAGTGATTCAAGAAAGCAGCTCACTACCGCCTTCTCAAGGGGCAAATGGAGATGGGCTATCAATGCTGGCCAGCCAACGACGCCCAAGTTGCACAAATAAATAAAAAAAAACTCAATGAACAGCGGTGAGGTTACCAAAATGTATTCAACTAACTTCACTAACACTGATTACCTGGTCATTATCTCATTGTGGGACCTTGCTGTGCAGAAATTGACCATTTTATTTTCCACGTTGCTTGAGTTATAACAAGAGGCTGGACAGGCTGGGACATTGTTCACTGAAGCCCTGGAGGTTGAGGGGTGACCTTATGACATTTATAAAATCATGAGGAGCATGGATAGAGTGAGTAGCCCAAGGTCCTTTCTCATGGGTGGGTGAGTTCAAAACTAGGCGGTGTATTTTTAAGGTGAGCACGGTGGCTCAGTGGTTAGCACTGCTGCCTCACAGCGCCAGAGACCCGGGTTCAATTCCCGAGGCGGGAATTATATGTGTGTCTGTGTGGAGTTTGCACATTCTCCCCGTGTTCTGCGTGGGTTTCCTCTGGGTGCTCTGATTTCCTCCCACAGTCCAAAGATGTGCAGGTTAGGTGAATTAGCCATGCCTGTAGTGTCAGTACATTAGTCAGGGGTAAATATGGGAGGGTAGGTTTCTCTTTGGAGGGTCGGTGTGGACTTGTTGGGCCAAAGGGAATGTTTCCACACTGTAGATAATCTAAAAAAAAGGAGAAAGATTTAAAAGGGACCTGAGGGGCAACTCTTTCACACAGAATGTGGTTCACATGTGGAATGAACTGCCAGAGGAAGCAGTATACGCAGGTACAGTTACAACTTTTAAAAGACATTTAGACAGGTACATGAAAGGAAATGTTTAGAGGGATGTGGGCCAAATGCAGGCAGGTGGGACTAGTTTAGTTTGGGAAACTTTGTCGACATGGACGGGTAGGACGAAGGGTCTGTTTCCATGCTGAATGACTCATTTAGAGTACTTCAACTTTACTTGAATACTACATTTGGAGTACTGTGTGCAGTTTTGGCCTCATAACTCAGGAAGGGTGTACTGGCCCTGGAGTGTGTTTCAGAGGAGGTTCATCAGAATGGTCCCAGGAATGAAAAGCTTAACATATGAGGAAAGTTTGAGGTCTCTGGGTCGACACTCAATAGAGTTTAGAAGGATGAGAGGGGGATCTAATTGAAACTTACTGAAAAGCCTGGACAGAGTGGATGTTGGGAAGATGTTTCTATTGGCAGGAAAGACTAGGACCCGAGGACACAGCCTCAAAATAAAGGGAAGACCCTTTAAAATGGGGATAAGGAGAATCTTCTTCAGCCAGAGAGTGGTGAATCTATGGAATTCATTGCCACTGAAGGGTGTGGAGGCAGGGTCATTGAGTACATTTAAGATGGAGATAAAGTTAAAAAATCACTCAACACAGGTTATAGTCCAAAAGGTTTATTTGGAAGCACTAGCTGTCAGAGCTCTGCTCCCTCATCAGGTGCTAGTGCGTCCAAATAAACCTGTTGGACTGGTGTTGTGTGATTTTTTTTACTTTGTCCACCCCAGTCCAACACCGGCATGTCCAAGTCAAGACTGAGATAGATTGATAGGTTCTAGAGGATCAAGGGGATCAAGGGTTATAGGGACAAAGTGGGAGAACGGGGTTGAGAAACTTATCGGCCATGATTGAATGGCAGAGCAGACTTAATGGGCTGAGTGACCTAACTTCTGCTCCTATGTCTTATGGTCTTATGGACTCAATGACTTGAAAATACACTTGCTTATCAAGGACAGCAGCTTCTGCTCTGTTTGGAGTGGCATGGTAGCTCAGTGGTTAGCAATGCTGCCTCACAGCGCCAGGGACTCGGGTTTGATTCCAGCCTCGGGTGGCCATCTGTGTGGAGTTTGCAGATTCTCCCCGTGTCTGTCTGGGTTTCCTCTGGGTGCTCCGGTTTCCTTCCACAGTCTAAAGATGTGCAGTTTAGGTGAATTGGCCATGTTAAATTGCCTGTAGTGTTAGATGCATTAGTCAGAGGGAAATGGGTCTGGGTGGGTTACTCTTCGGAGGGTCGGTGTGGACTTGTTGGGCCGAAGGGCCTGTTTCCATACTGTAGGGAATCTAATCTAATTGATATCTGTGAACCAGATAGGTTTTTACAACAATCAACACTAAGTCCTGAGACTAGGTTTGATCATTGAATTGTAAATCTATCAGCAGCCATGAGCTGAAATAGCCTTGAAAAAGGGGCCAACAACAATGAGTTAAAGTGGCCACGGACATTACCTGACGCACACACAGGTTGGCCAAGTTTCATGAGACCAGCGTGGGATAAACAAAAACCAACCTGAACAAGAATTAACTTCTTACCCAAGAGCAATTATACCGTGTCAGTCTTCCCCCATCCCAAAGGACTTGCATTCCACACACGCTCCCAATCCCCCCCACCCCTGGCCAGGAGAAGCATGAAGATGTCCATATAGAAGCTTATAAGATTGTGAATGGCAGGGGTAGAGTGGAAGGTATGAGGCTTTTCCCCAGGGTGGAGAGATCAATTGCTAGGGGACACAGGTTCAAGGTGCAAGGGGAGCAAGTTTAACAGAGATTTGTGAGGCACATTTTTCACACAAAGGGTGGTGGGTGCTTGGTACATATTGCCAGAGGAGGTGGTGGAAACAGACACAATAGCAACATTCAAGAAGCACCTGGACAGATACATGAAGAGGAAGGGAATAGAGAGGTACTGATACAGTAAGTGAAGATGGTTTAGTATGGAATGTGGCAGTACAGGCTTGGAAGGCAGAAGGGCCTGGTTCTGGTGCTGTATTGTTCTTTGTTATTTGTCCATATCTCCTACTTTGATTACACCATTATAAGGATCTTCACATTTGGAAATGGAATCTTACCTACAATTGTCCAACATGAAAACATAACACACACAGACACAGGATTTACAACTAGCTTGTATTTCAAACTGCTTTTTTTACCAGAGGTGTGGCAATGGGTTTTAAAACTGATCACAGGATGGAGACGGTTGTCCCTATCTCTCAACAACAGAAACACACGAGTCACAGCACTAACTAGGAAGAAACGTCAGAAAGCTGAGAACTGAAAAGAAAACTGCAACATTCATTCCTGCTGGTTCCCCAAGAACCCAACCAGCCGATTATGGTCACAAGGTTAAAATCTTAGCCTCAAAAGACACTCAAAGGAGTTTAAAATGTAAATTATTTTACTCAATTTTATACAGGACACTATCACTTTTTAACCTTGTGTGTGAGAGTTGGTGTGTGTGTGCGCATGTGTGTGTTCAAGTGTGTGTTTGTGCACATATGTGTGTCTGTGTGTGCATGTGTTAGTGTGTGTGTTTCCATCTGTGCAGTATGTACAGATAGAAGCTTATAAGATTGTGAATGGCAGGGATAGAGTGGAAAGTATGAGGCTTTTCCCTAGGGTGGAGGGATCAATTACTAGGGGACACAGGTTCAAGGTGCAAGGGGAGCAAGTTTAACAGAGATGTGTGAGGCACATTTTTCACACAAAAGGTGGTGAGTGCTTGGAACATGTTGCCAGAGAAGGTGGTGGAAACAGACACAATAGCAACATTCAAGAAGCACCTGGACAGATACATGAAGATGAAGGGTATAGAGACGTACTGATAGAGGTACTGTGTATGTGTGTCACGCTGTGTATGTGTGTGTCTCGGTGTGTGTGTGTGTGTCTTGCTGTGTGTGTGTCTCGGCGTGTGTGCGTGTCTCGCTGTGTGTGTGCTTCGCAGTGTGTGTGTTTGTCTTGCTGTGTGTGTGTGTCTCAGTGTGTGTGTGTCTCGCTGTGTGTGTGTGTGTCTCGCTGTGCGTGCGTGTCTCGCTGTGTATGCGTGTGTGTGCGTCTTGCTGTGTGTATGTCTTGGTGTGTGTGTGTCTCGCTGTGTGTGTGTGTGTCTCCTGTGATTATGTGTATCTGCATGGGTGCAGTGTGTGTCCTTGCGTCTGTGTGTGTTTGTTTGTGTTTGTTTCTGTGTCTGTGTCTGTGTCTATGTATGTTTGTATGTATGCGGTGTGTGTCCTTGCATCTGTGTTTGTTTGTGTCTGTGTCTGTGTACATGTCTGTGTCTGTGTACACGTCTGTGTCTACGTGGATCTGTCTATGCGTGACAATCAATGACTGCACAAAAGTTGCATGCTTGACATTGTGTCTTTATTATTTTTCCAGAGCAGCAGATAATATGTGTTTTTTTTAAACTCAGGAGAACATTACTGCTCCAGTAAAAACAAGTTAACTGCACTTTGATTGGAGAGAGATGTAGCTTCACATTAAAATGAAGTTAAACTTTTGTGGTGACTGACTGATAAGGCTCCATTCATCCCTTTTTCACCTGGGGGTAAAGAAACGGTGTCAGCGATGAGGGAATTGGGCTTGTTCTCCTTAGAGAGAGGAGAGTTGAGAACAGAATTGATTGAGAAATCATGAGGTGTCAGCTTGGAGTGGATAGAGAGAAACTGTTCCTATTGGCAGAAGAGGAGAGAAAAGCAAAGGGAAGGCGCATGTCGAAGAATCCAAGTACAGCGGGAGGAAAGGTGTGATTTGTCGGTGGCAACTGTCTGTGTGAAGTTTGCACATTCTCCCCGTGTCTGTGTGGGTTTCCTCTGGGTGCTCGGGTTTCCTTCCACAGTCCAAAGATATACAGGTTAGGTGAACTGGCCATGCTAAATTGCCCGTAGTGTTAGGTGAAGGGGTGTTATGGGTCTGGGTGGGTTGCTCTTTGGAGGGTCGGTGTGGACTTGTTGGGCCGAAGGGCCTGTTTCCACACTGTAAGTAATCTAATCTATTACTCAGTGAGTGGTTTGGATTCGGAATGCACTGTCTAGGTTTGTGGTGGAGGTGCATTCAATCAGTCTGTTGTACATGTGCTGGCTTTTAGAAAGACCTTTCCAATTAGCCCCACCCCCATCCTACTCTTTCCCACCGGCTTGACAAAGGCATTTGAAAGTTACTACTGAACCTGCTTCCTCCAACCACTCAGGCAGAGTGCTCCAAATCACAGCAATCCAATTATCCTTACATCGCTCCAAGCCCAACCCAATCCCTTTCTTCTGGCAGCTTTGTAAACCTGTGCTTTCTCGTTATTTCGGAAATAATTGTTCCTTATCACAGCCACTTAAAATTGGGATCACCTCTATTTGCTGTGATAATGGTTCTCTTTCAAAGTACAGCATTTTACTATAGAACACATTGAGAAATTAGCAAGAACAACATGCATTTAGGTAGTGCCTTTTGCACAATTGATCCATGCAGAAGGAGGCCAGCTTGTCTGCAGCAGCCTTTCAAACAAGCCCCATTACCTATTGCAAATCTCTGACTTTCTCCCCACAATATTGTACAATATCTCTAGTTAAAAAAAGAAGCAATGCCTCGTCAAAACTACATCTGGTTGTTTCACAGGAGTGCTCTCCCATAATATTTGATATTCGGCTACAGAAGGGGATAGAGGTGTACAAGAGGTATAGGTCGAGTGGATAGCCAGGGACTTTTTCCCTGGGTGGAAATGGCTATCATTAAGGGGGCATCATTTTAAGGTGATTGGAGAAAGGTTTAGGGGAGATGACAGAGGTAGGGTTCTTCACACAGAGAGTGGTGGGTGTGTGGAATGCACTGCCAGCAGTGGTAGTAGAGTCAGAGACATTTGGGACATTTAAGCGACTCTTGGATAGGTTCATGGAAGATAGTACAGTGAAGAATGTGTAGTTCAGGAACCCCACACTGCCCGATTCTACCTCCTACCCAAGAGCCATAAGCCTGACTACCCCACCGACCTATCATCTCAGCCTGTTCCTGCCCCACCGAATTCATCTCTACCTACCTCGATACTGTCCTTCCCCCCACCTCCAGGAACTCCTCACACATGTTCAGGAGATCACCCATGCCCTCCACCTCCTCCAAGACTTCCGTTTCCCGGCACCCAACGCCTCATCTTTACCATGGACATCCAGTCCCTCTACACCTCCATCCGCCATGACCAGGGCCTCTAAGCCCTCCATTTCTTCCTCTTCTCACATCCCCATCACTACCCATCCACTGACACTCTCATTTGTTTGGCTGAACTGGTCCTCACCCTCAACAATATCTCCTTCCAATCCTCCCACTTCCTCCAGGCCAAAGGGGTAGCCATGGGCACCCACATGGGCCCCAGCTATGCCTGTCTCTTTGTCAGCTACGTGGAACAGTCCATCTTCTGCAGTTACACCGACACCACTCCCCTCCCTTTCCTCTGCAACATTGATGACTGCATCGATGCCACCTCAAGCTCCCACGAGGAGGGTGAACAGTTCATCAACTTCACCAACACATTCCACCCTGACCTTAAATTCACCTGGACCATCTCAGACACCTCCCTCCCCTTCCTGGACCTCTCTATTTCCATCAACAGTGACCAACTCAACACTGACATGTTCTACATATCCACTAACTCCCACAGCTACCTGGATTACACCTCCTCCCACCCTACCTCCTGTAAAAATGCTATCCCTTATTCCCAATTCCTCCACATCCGCCTCATCTGCTTCCAGGAGGACCAGTTCCACTACAGAACACACCAGATGACCTCCTTCTTTAAAGGCAGCAATTTCCCCTCCCACATGGTCGATGATGCCCTCCAGCGCATTTCATTCACTTCCTGCACCTCCACCCTCGATCCCCACCCCTCCAACCACAAGGACAGGACCCCCCCCCCGATCCTCACCTTTCACCCCACCAACCTCCGTATACATCATATCATCCTCCGCCATTTCTGGCACCTACAAACAGACCTCACTACCAGGGATATATTTCCCTCCCCACCTTTATCCACTTTCCATAAAAACCGTTCCCTCCATCAGGTTCACGTCCCCCAACAACCCACCCTTCCCTCCTGGCACCTTCCCCTGCCATCAGAGGAATTGCAAAACCTGCACCCACACCTCCTCCCACCTCACCTCCATCCAAGGCCCCAGAGGATCCTTCCACCTCCTGCACTTCCACCCATGTCATTTATTGTATCCGTCGCTCCCGATGCTGTCTCCTCTACATTGGGGAGACAGGGCGCCTTCTCGCAGAGCACTTCGGAGATTATCACTGGGACACCCGCACCAACCAACCCCACCCCCCCGTGGCCGAATGTTTCAACTCCCCCCCAACTCAATCGAGGACATGCAGGTCCTGGGCCTCCTCCACCGCTACTCCCTCACCACCCGATGCCTGGAGGAAGGACGTCTCAGCTACCTTCTCCCCAACCGAACACCCTCCCATTTATCTCTCAGCCCCTTTGGGCCTTGCCCACATTCCTGACGAAGACCTTATACTCGAACCGTCGACTCTCCTGCTCCTCAGATGCTGCCTGAGTGGCTGTGCTTTTCCAGCACCACACTCTTCGATTCTGATCTCCAGCATCTGCAGTCCTCACTTTCTCCTCGTGTGTGGGTTAGTCTGATCTTAGAGTAGGATAAAAGGTCGGCACAACATCGAGGGCCGAAGGGCCTGTACTGTGTTGTCCTGTTCTATATTCTACATCCAGATTGATGTAGAGTTTGGTTTTAAGCCAATGAGTGGCGGCTGTGGTGCTGGAAAAGCATAGCAGGTCAGGCAGCATCCGAGGAGCAGGAAAATCGACGTTTCAGGCATAAGCCTTTCACCTGATGCTGCCTGACCAGGCTGTGCTTTTCCAGCACCACGCTCTAGTCTCTAATCTCCAGCATCTGCAATCCTCGCTTTCGCCGAGTTGATTTTAACGCAGTGGGGTAAAGCAGGAGAATTGGGGGGGTGGGGACAAGGGGGAAGTGGTGAGTTTCAGAGAGGCAAATTCCAGGTCTCTCAAGACATGCATCATTAAAACTGAGGAGAGGCCAGAGGTGAAGGAAGGGGGGGGAGGGGAGGAGTTCCCACCAATCAGGCAGGGTGGGGTATGTGAGAAGGACACCATTGAAAATACAGGGACTTGTGAAATAGGTCTGGAGCTGGCGAAAGGCGCTACGTAAACGCAGGTGATTTCTTTCATTAACCAGTTTTCCTAATCAACCTGTATCAGGGATGTTATTCCACACCCCCTGGGGCAGGTGGGACTTTAACCCGGGCCTCCCGGTCCAAGAGTGGGGACACTACCACAGAAAGAGCTGACGGAACATTGGGAGTCAGGGATAAATCGCTGGAGCACCATCTCTACCTGGCGTTTAGGCCAACTGTGCAAAGGAGTTGAGTGAAGGTCGGGGGGCGAGGGGGGGTTTAAAGGCTGCTCTCTCTCGGGTTCAAGACCCACCTGCTCCAGAGGTGTGTCATTGCCAGTTCCCGGAGAGAAAACAGCTCCAATGAGCGGAGTTGGCTAATTCTCCCCTCGGCTCGGATATTGGTGGAGATATTGCTGTTCGATTGGCAATGCGAACCGGAGAAACAGATCCATGTGGGAAGCTATCTCAGAGAGATGGGCAGGAGGGGGGTGGGAGGTGAAAGGGAAAATGTAAAATCCCTGACCACGCGTGGGAAGGAGGAGGGGGCGATCCGTTGTGGGGCATGGAAATTTCTGATTGAATAATAAATGTAAAACATCATGACCCAGTGTCTGTAGCGGTCCTGGACGTTATAAACGGGTTGATAAAGTCTCTCTTTCACACACACAAATACACACAGAGACACACACTCACATACACACTCATACAGACACACATACACACTCATATACACACTCATACACAACACATATACACACAGAGGCACACATACACACTCATATACACACACATACAAATACACAGACACACGCACATGCACACACACAGAAACACAAAATACCCACGCACATACACACACACAGACACACTCACTCACACACACACAGACACACACAGAAGATCATACAGGAACTTACAATATCCTGAACCGCCCCCCCCACCCCCGCCTCCGAAATTGCTACACCTCAGTCGGATCAATTTCCCCCAATTGAGTGGCTAGAGAGTGGGGGTGGTGGTGAGGGAGAGAAATTGACATGGGGTCAATTGCACCTACACACAAACACAGCCTTGACGTTAGAACTCACCCCACAGTTCTGTGGGCTCAGAAACCTATTGTTTTAATTTCTGATCGCTAACAATACGGTAAAGTGCTGACCTGGGCGGTCCGGGAGGTTCCCAGTATCTACAGAAAATGTAATTCCCATCAGCGTTGACAAAATGCGACAGGTCCTTATAAAGCAAGCCCTGGGGTGTCACTCGATCCCCACTTTCCTCCAACATTGCTGCGCCTAGGCACCTGGAACACATAGTATTTTTAATTTTGTTTTCCGAAAAGACACAAATCAAAAGTTACCGGTTATTGTGGGGAGGGTGGTGGTGCTGGGGGGGGAGAGAGTGTTGAGGAAAATAACAGGGGATATCAGTGTTAAATCTGGGCTGGAGTTCCCCTTGAAGGTCTGTGACCCACACACACACACTCAGGGGGATTTCTAATAACAACAGTGGAACGCAGAACACTTACCTTAAATAAATACACGTTCACCGACACAATCACAGAACACAGGCGAGGTGTGGGGGGGGGGGGGGGGGGGGTGCTGAAAGAGGAAGATCTTAACGCAGAATCAGGACCTTCCTGCTTTGCTCTGAAGTCGTTTCGCATTTCACTTGAACAAATCTTGTTGATTTTCTCTCTCTCTCTCTCTGTCATTCCCTCCCCTCTAAGTGCGGGAGGCTGAGTGACTCTCCCTCTGGCGGTGCCCGAATGCTTTCTCCTTGAGTTAATTTACTGTTATGTTTCGAGTGGGGACAGAGGGAGGGAGAGAGAGAGAGAGGGAGGGAGAGAGAGACAGGGGGAGGGAGAGAGAGAAAGACTAAGGGAGGGGGGAGAGAAAGTGGGTGAGAGAGAGGGATGGAGAGGGAGGGAGAGA
>NC_057727.1:4259495-4274104 GCF_004010195.1 Chiloscyllium plagiosum
GGGACATTATGTGTGTGTGGAAGAGTCTGTGTGTGTGTGTGTCTGTGTAGGTGGGTCACTGTGTGTGGGAGTGTGTGTGTGTGTGTGTAGGTCTGTGTGTGTGTGAGTGTGTGTGTGAGTGTGTGTGCACATTGATCCCTCTAACGAGTTTTAATTGGCTCCCCAGTGCTCAGATGGAACCTGCTGCTTGCTATTAACTTGACAACATTATTACAGTGTTTAAACGCCAAGGAGAAAGGATTCTAAGCAGCTGGTACTGTTGGAGCCAATGTGTTAATGATAATCTCAGAGCCTGGTTATCTTTCAGTGTCATGCCCAGGGATTAAATCTCTCTGTTGAAGTGGTTTGTTAGAAATGTCACTCAGCAAGGAGCTGGCAGTCGGGCTGTTCAGGTACACTTTCAACAAAACAAGATATGGTTCCACCCCACACTCCCTTGCTTCTTTCCTCTCTTTCTCTCTCTCTCTGTTTCTGTTTGTATCTCTCACTGTCTGCCTCTCTCTCTGTTGATCTCTCTCTCTCTCTCCTCTCTCTGTCTAATTCTCTCTGTCTGCCTCTCTGTCTCACCCTCTATCTGTCTCCCTCTGTCTCACTCTCTCCCTCTCTGTCTCACCCTCTCTGTCTGTCTGTCTGTCTCTCTCTCTCAGTCTGTTTTCAGTCTCTTTACTGTCTCTCTCATGTATGGGACATGTTTTTGGGTTTTATGTGGAGAGTTCCTGCCTGGTATCCAACACTCAGGCACTAAAACTCAGTGTCAGCTGGTCATTGAGTCATACAGCATTGAAACAGGCCCTTCGGCCTAACTCAGTCGCAGCTACACATCTTCCTGCTTTACAACAGGAGGCGACACAATTTGCTGCATTACATATTGGCACCCTTTGGGAAGGAGAGGGTGTGAAGAGCAAAGAACAATACAGCACAGGAACAGACCCTTCAGCCCTCCAAGCTTGCACCAACACATTTTGCCCTTCCACACTAAAACTGTCTTCACTTACAGGATTTTTATTCCTCTACTCCCTTCCTATTTATGTATCTGTCCAGGTGCTTATTGAATGGTGTTGTTGTGTCTGCTTCCACCACCTCCTCTGGCAGCACATTCCAGGCACTCATCACCCTCTGTGTGAAAAACTTTCTTCGCACATCTGTTTTAAACTGCCCACACCTTGAACATGTGTCCCTAGTAATTGACCCCCTCCACCCTGGCAAAAAGACTCATATTTTCCACTCTATCAATGCCATTCACAATCTTATAAACTTCTATCATGTCACCCCTCAACCTCCTGCATTCCAGTGAAAACAAACCTAATCTATCCAACCTTTCTTCATAGCTAAAATCCCCTACACCAGGCAACATCCTGGTAAACCTTTTTTGTATTCTCTCCAAAGCATCCACATCCTTTTGGTAGTATGGTGACTAGAACTGTACACAATATTCTAAGTGTGGCCTAACTAAAGTTCCATCAAGCTGTAGTGTAACTTGCCCATCCTTACACGCAATGCTCCTTCCAATGAAGGTAAGCGTGCCATTGGCCTTTCTTATTACCTTATCTACCTGCACTACCACCTTCAGTGATCTGTGGACTTGCACACCCAGATCTCTCTGCATATCAATACTCCGAAGAGTTCTACCATTCACTGTATAATTTTCATCTGTACTTGACCTTGTAAAATGGATCACTTCACATTTGTCTGGATTAAACTCCATCTGCCATTTTTCTGTCCATTCCTTCAACTGATCTATATCCTGCTTTATCCTCTGACAATCCTCCTCACTGTCTGCAATGTGTGTGTGTGTGTGTGTGTGAGTGTGTGTGTGTGTGAGTGTGTGTGTGTGTGTGTGTGTGTGTGAGTGTGTGTGTGGGTGTAGGGGAATTGACATTTCCCTGAGGCCTCATTCCTGATGAAGGGATTTTGCTCAAAATATTGATTCTCCTGCGCCTCGGACGCTGCTTGGCTCGCTGTGCTTTTCCAGCACCACACTCTCGACTCTGATATCCAGCACCTGCAGTCCTCACTTTCCTACTCATGATATGGGATAACAACCATACCCCTCTCGCCATCATCTGATGATTAGTTTTTTTTTTGGAAAAAGATCTTGTATGTTCTTAAACAGTTAATTGATAATGGGGTACATATGGTGCCTGGTAATTTTTTGATGTCAGTTTATGTAACAATTACAGCCTCTGTGTCACTTATTCTCACCTTCCTTTTGTTTATGATGATTAGATTAGATTCCCTACAGCATGGAAACAGGCCCTTTGGCCCAACCAGTCCACACCTACCCTCTGAAGAGTAACCCACCCAGACCCATTTCCCTCTGACTAATGCACCTAACACTGTGGGCAATTTAGCATGGCCAATTCACCTGATCTACACATCTTTAGACTGTGGGATGAAACCGGAGCACCCGGAGGAAATCCATGCAAACTCCACACAGTCAGTCACCTAAGGCTGGAGTTGAGCCTGGGACCCTGCTGCTGTGAGGCAGCAGTGCTGACCACTGAGCCACCGAGCTGCCCTATCAGAGATTCATTACGTTTTGTAAGTAACTGCTCTAACAACAGTTACATAGAACATAGAACATAGAAAAATACAGCGCAGTACAGGCCCTTTGGTCCTCGATGTTGCGCTGATCCAAGCCTACCTAACCTACACTAGCCCACTATCCTCCATATGCCTATCCAATGCCCGTTTAAATGCCCATAAAGAGGGAGCGTCCACCACTGCTACTGGCAGGGCATTCCATGAACTCACGACTCGCTGAGTAAAGAACCTACCCCTAACATCTGTCCTATGCCTATCACCCCTTAATTTAAAGCTATGCCCCCTCGTAATAGCTGACTCCATACGTGGAAAAAGGTTCTCTTACATCAGATCTCATGCTACACAGGAAATAACAAAATGTTTTAAAGGGATCCCAATTTGAGAACGAAATATTCCTATTGACTTCTTGCAATCTAATTCTTAACTGTGGGAATCTCATTCATTACCATTCTATCAGATTCAGAAGTTCTGAAGAAAACTTATTGTCCAGCTAAAAAATATACTTTTGTAATAATTCTAAAACAGAAATCAAACATTACTGTTAGGTACAAACACAGAGAATGCTGGAGAAACTCTGGCAGCACCTGTGAAGAGAGAAACAATTAATATTTTGAGTCCAGTTTGACTTTTCTCTCTGCATTTATTTCAGATTTCCAGCATCTGCAGTATTTTATTTTTATTACGGTGTGGTTCCTGACATGACCAAATTCTGCTTCTTTGTTCTTTCTTAAAAATAAATTCTCAAAAGTATCAAGTTAGCTTATGGTTGACTTTTCCTTCTTTTAAAATTATCCTAAGTTCAATAAAACTCATGAGTTTACTTTACGGAAAGTACCAATAGTGGTGTTGGGCTGACAGATTTTGTTTTATTTTAACCCCTGGTTGTATATTTTCTTTTTCTTTCCCCCTACGTTGCTGCCATACAGCAATAGTGCTTATAATCTCCAGCATCTATGTGTGTGTGTGCACGTAGGTGCAAGACACAGTGAAAATACCAAGTCAAAGTAACTTTATTAATGTTCCACCACCATGTGGCCAATGAAACAGTGACAAACAGAGTTCAGAGTGAGCAACGTTTATGTGAAAAAGTGAAGGAGAAGGTGGGGACTAAATCAAAATAGAGTGGGAGACAGATTTTGTTAGTCATCAAGTTATTTCTTCCCAAACGATTTTGACAGATTAGAACCTCCACTAACTTGTGTTTTAAGTTCAAACTTTAACTTTTAGATTTGTTTGTCCCCTTCAAACTTCAGGAAAATTTCCCTTTGGGTGTCTGAAATTGCAAAGTTTGTCAAGTTATTTCAGCAATCCTAATTTCAGAAATAATTATGTCTTTTTGGTTTTAAATCATGCTTTTATATTGTCGACACAAGTGGTCACAGTCAGTTCAAGTCTAACTTTCACATTTCCATTTGCAAACACTTTGTCTCAGAAGGTGGAAGCCAGCCTGACTAGTCAAGCACAGGTATCTGAAGGACAAAGCCTTGAGTCCAAATTTGATCTCCATAGGTATGTTCTTGATTCTGCTGGGCCCCCTGACTATGGTTTCAGTGTATAGGAGGTTTTTGAAACATGTTTAATAAACACAAGAAACAAAATCCACTGTGGCTCTGGTGAGAGGCACAATGAGTTAATAACGTCCAGTCATATCTGTAAATTTAGGAATTAAAAAATTAGTCATTTCAATACCCCACACTTAGAATTTGGAACATACATAGTAAAATAAAGAATTAACTCTTCACTGGCCATAAAAGGGACTAAGGCAAAACATTGAAAATGGTGGAGAGGTGATTTGATTAAGGTTCTCAAAATGACACGTGGTCTGGGTAGAGCAGAGAGGGAGAAACTGTTCCCATTTATAAAATGAACAACAGAGAGAAATCATAGGTTTAAATTAATCTGTTAAAAAAAAAGCAAGGATGATGTGCGAGAATCTTGTTCACACAGTGAGGAGCCAAAGTATGGAACCCATTGCCTGGAAATGTGGTGGGGTCAGGTTCAATTGAGACATTCAAGAGGGGCTTTGGATGGTTACTTGGATAGAAATGGTGTGTAGGGATATGGGGGAAAAGGCAGGAGATGGCACTGAGTGACAGGACCAGCACAGGCATGATGGCCAAATCACCTCCTTCCGCATCATAACAACTCTGTGATTCTGTGGTTTACAGTATCTTGTCCTAATTTTGTACACTTTAAGAAATTAAGTGTTTCTTTTGATATTTTAAACATTGATGTAAAAGAAAATTATTTTGCTGTCTTTTTTTGACTCTGCCCAAATATTTCAATTGTCTCAAAACTTCAGTTCTTTTCACAGAAAGAGGTGGGTATGTGGAATGTACTGCCGGTGGTGGTCATAGAATCAGATACATTAGGCACATGGATGATAGTGCAATGAAGGGTATGTAGGTTAGTCTAATCTTAGAGTAGGATCAAAGGTCTGTCGAGGGATGAAGGGCCTGTACTGTGCTGTACACTTCTATGTCCTTTAGAGGGAGGAAATGGGCCTTGTGCTTTCTGTTCAGCCTCTTCCCTCCATGTTTACGATGGCAGTCGTTGGGGTAGGGACACAGCTGATTGCAGTGGAAACAATGAATTTGAATGCCTTTCTTTGATTTTAAGTAATCCACAACTCTATTGGTGAGGAGTCCTCAGTAGGTCCTACTCTTGCCTTTTCTGAATATCTCCAGAGGTTATTATGGACTCTCTCTTGATTTTACTATTACTGCACTGTGAACTGAATGGTCTCTGGAACCAGGTGTCAATATGTCAGCACACCAACCACATACACGGACCCTCCAAGAGGATGATCAGAGAAGACATTGATTACAGAATTGCCCCTCAGACTATGATGAATGCATTCTAACCCATCGCTTAACTGGTGCAAACACCCGGTGAGTTGTGGACTGATGGCTGGAGCCCTATCAGAAAGAGGCTTTTAAAACTTGCAAAGTTACCGTATTCACCCCACTTCCCACCACCCCATTCCCGCCCACCCTCTCCACCTCATCTGCACCCTTTCCCTCTTTCTGACCTGACCAGATGCAACAGCCATGAATTCTCTCTGCAACTACACTGGGACATATAGTAGGGAAAAATTTGATAATAACTAATACCTAGCTCAAATCAAGATCTTCCTCATCCTGCATCTCTCCTACATTATCCTCTATTTCCTTGAGCACACCATCATGCCTGTTTCAGTTCTCTTTTTAAGTTGAGAGAACATGTTTATACTCATGCTAGTCATTCTGTGTCAGACAGTCACCGAGTCACACAGCACGGGAATATTGCGGTCCAATCAGTCCAAGCCGAACATAATCCCAGACTAAATGACTCCCACCTGCCTGCTCCTGACCCATATTCCTCCAAACATTTTCCATTCATGTACTTTTAAATTTTGTAATTGTACCCGCATCCACCACTTCCTCAGGAGGTTCATTCCACACACGAACCACCCTTTGTGTAAACAATTTGTCCCTCATGTTGTTTTTAAATTTCTCTCCCCTCACCTGAAAAATGTGCCCACAGTCTTGAACTCCCCCATTCTAGGGAAAAGATACCTACCGTTAACTCTATCTATACCCTTCATTATTTTATAAACTTCTCTAGGGTTATCTCTCAAATTCCTACACTCCAGTGGAAAAAGTCTCAGCCTGTCCAGCCTTTCTTTATAACTCAAACCTTCCATACCCAGCAACATCCTGGTAAATCTCTTCTGAACCCTCTCCAGCTTAATACTATCCTTCCTATAACTGTACCACCAGTATTGGTGTGAGAGCTTAAACATTGTCTATTTTCACAAAAGGAGGAAGACACGGGAACTCATATCTACTGTAATCCACAGCCCTTCCCTCAGTCCTTAGCTGGTGAGAGAGGTCTGCATACAGATGTTTAAGCTTCCACCTTTATTGGAACTAAGAGCAGGAGTAGGCCATTCTGCCCCTCGAGCCTGCTCCACCATTTACAGCCCTTCCCTCAGTCCTTAGCTGGTGAGAGAGGTCTGCATACAGATCTTAGCTTCCACCTTTATTGGAACTAAGAGCAGGAGTAGGCCATTTTGCCCCTCGAGCCTGCTCCACCATTTACAATCCTGGCTGAGCTCATCTCGACCTAAAACTCCATTTTCCTGCTCGCTCTCCATAACTCTTCAACCAATAACTCACTGGGATTAAATTTAATTTACTCCTTAAATTTGCTCGATGTCCCAGCATCCACCATATTCTGGGGGACTGAATTCTACAGATTCGCAACCCTTTGAGAGAAGTACTTCCTCTTCATCTCTGTTTTCATCTGCCACCTCTTATTCTACATTACCTCAGATAAGGAAACATCCTCTCTACACTTACTTTGTCAATCCCCTTTAGCATCAGATAGATAGCATCTCATTGCCCTCTGCCGCAGTATTTGCCTTGGCTCCTGTGGCTACACATTCTGGGTTTACTTTGCCACACTGAGGGGGTGGGGTTGAACAAAGGATTACTTGCTTTAATCTATGCTATCCTAATAAAGTCCCAAATCATCAGGGAAATAGCTGTCTCGATCTCAGGTGAACATAAAAATTCCACAGGACTCTTTGGAAGAAGGAGGGTGGGTAGGGATGTAGGGGGTTTCTCCTCAGACTTCTATGGATATTTATCCCTTTATCATAAAATATAGGGGCAGAATTATACCATTTGGCCCATCAAGTCTCTTCACCATTTGATCATGTTTCTCAACCCTATTCTATTACATTCTCTCCATAATCCAGGATCCTTTTACTAATCAGGAACCTACTTATCCCTGTATTAAATACACTCATTGACTTGACCTCCACAGCCCTCTATTGCAATGAGTTCCAAAGAGACACCACCCTCTGGCTGAAGAAATTCCTCCTCCTCTCAAATCTAACGGGTCATCCCCTCACACTGAGGCTGTGCCCTTGGGTCCTCGTCTCTCCAAATCCACTCTATCCAGGTCTCTCAGTATCCTGTGAGTTCCAAGCAGATCCTTTCAAACTCCATCAAGTGGAGACCCAGAGTCTTCAACGGTTCCTCAAGCTCTTCATCCTGAGGTTCAGTATTGTGACCCTCCTCTGGACACCCTCCAAGACCAACATAGACTTGGATATGGAGCTTAAAACTGCTCACAATTGTTTTTATTATTCATTCATGGGATGAGGGCATCATTGCCCATCCCAGAGGGCAATTAAGAGTCAACCACATTGCTATCTGGTCTGGAGTCACATGTAGGCCAGACTGGGTAAGGATAGCAGTTTCCTTCCTTAAAGGGCACAAGTGATCCAGATGGTTTTTTCCAACAATCAACTCATGGTCATTTTTCGACGCTTAATTCCAGACTTTTAAAGAATTCCAAAGCCATCATCTGCCATGGCAGGATTTGAACTCAGGTCCCCAGAGCATTAGGCGAAAGTGAGGACTGCAGATGCTGGAAATCAGAGTGTAGATTAGAGTGGGTGCTGGAAAAGCACAGCAGGTCAGGCAGCATCTGAGGAGCAGGAAAATCAATGTTTCGGGCAAAAGCCCTTGGTCATTCCTGATGAAGGACTTTTGCCTGAAACGTCGATTTTCCTGCTCTTTGGATGCTGCCTAACCTGCTGTGCTTTTCCAGCACCACTCTAATCTCCACTCCCCAGAGCATTATCTGGGTCTCTGAATTAACAGTCCAGTGATAATACCATTAGGCCATTGATTCCCTTAAATTCCAATACGGTCTGACTAAAACCTTATACAGCTCCTGTATTCTAACCCCATCTACAACATACATTAAAGAAACCACATTTGTCCAACACTTCCTCCTGATGACTGAAAGCCTCAGAGCACTGGAGCCAGTGAAATGTCATCTTGTGAGATTGTTGTAAACAGTTGAATGCAGCAAGTTTTGCACAAGCAGCAGTGTAACCAGAACCACATAATCTGATGGTCGCGATGTGACTGCTTGTGCTGAATGTGAATCCTCCTGCCGGGAGATCTGATACATCAACACTCGCCTGCCTTATGCCATCCTCACAGCTTCCCTCTCACTCACCTGCTATCACTCCGCGAAATGTACCATCCAACTTTGCCCAGGTCGACCCCTCTTTGTGGCTGCCTTCCACATTGACCTTAAGCAGAGATTGTGGCAGATTTCCAGTTCTGATCACATGGCCAGAATTCTGACATTTACTTCCTGCGTGTCACTTTTTAGAGATAACTTTGCTCTTGCAATTTCATTTGCATGACGGTCTGTATATGACATGATTCCTTGCATTCACATTTCAAAGGTCTCTATTTCTCATCTTTACTTATTTTCCAGGGTTCGAAGACAGACTGGAAAGTGGATTAACAGCTTAAGAGTTTTTCTTTTCTCTTGTTAAGCTTTTCCTTGTGATGAAAATAGAAATTGCTGGAAAAATTCAGCAAGTCTGGCAGCATTTGTGGAGAGAAATCAGAGTTAACGTTTCGGGTAGAGTGACCCTTCCTCAGAACAGATTTCCTTGTAATCTTGATTGACGGATAAATATTGCCCAGATCACCAGGGATTGCACTTCTGCTGTAATTCAAAATTGTGCCATGGGATCGTTTGCATCCAATTGCGCAATCAGCTAGGACCTCGATTTAATGTCAGCACCTCCGACAGTGCAGCACTCCCCTGGCACTGCACTGCACTGTCAGCCTTCAGTTTGGTGCTTAAGGCCTGGGCTGGGACTTCAAGCCAGAGCCTATGACTCAGAGACAACCAGCTGAGATGATCTTTAGCTCAATGCAGTTGGAGTGAGCTTGCTGGGTGCAAATTGATTGTAGTGTTTTCATCATTATGAATCTTCGGAAGTCCTTTGTTGATTGTATCCTAAGGTCTTTACAGGCATGATGTAAACATGACAGAAAAATGCCCACTTATCCCACACAATAACAGAGAAGAGGGCTCTTGTCGTGTCCCTAACTCTGAGCCAGGGAAGACCTGGGTCCAAGTCCTATCTGCTCCAAAGCATGTCATCTTTTTTATTTGGTTCACTTGTGGGTCATGGGTGTCTCTGGCTAGCCAGCATTTATTGCCCACCCCGAGGTGCCCTTGAACTGAGTGGCTTACTAGAACTGTTTCAGAGGGCATTGAGAGTCAACCACATTGCTTGGGTCTGGAGTCACATGTAGGCCAGACCGGGTGAGGATGGTAGATTTTCTTCCCTGAAGGTCATTAGTGAATCAGATGAGCTTTTCCCGGCAATTGATAATGACTTCACGGTCATCATTTGATTCTTAATTCCAGATCGATTTTATTGAATTCAAATTCCAATGCCTGCCACAGCAGGATTCAAACGCAGGTCCTCAGAACATGAGCTGAGTTTCGGGATTAGCAGTCTAGCAATAATACCAGTCCGCCATTGCCTCCCCCACAGACAAAATGACATGGAGGAGCCGGTGTTGGACTGGGGTGGGCAAGGTCAGAGTTCACACAACACCAGGTTATAGTCCAACAGGTTTATTTGAAATCACAAGCTTTCAGAGCGCTGCCCCTTCATCAGGTGAAGTGGAGGGAAGTGCACAGACACAGAATTTATTGGCGGAGAGCTCGTTGCAAGATAATTCCACGCATAAGAGTGTCAAAAGATAGTACAAATGGTGTGAGTGGTGTGTTGACAGTCTGAATAAGAAATCTCTAAAGGTGATCAAAAGTGAGAGGCAGTGTGAGTAGAGTGTCAACAACTGAAGAGCAAGTGAAGGGATGACCTATAATCCGATTAACTGAGGCAGAGAGATAACTACAAAAAATCAAAAATAAGATGATGCTAGAGACAAATACTTAATTACCTGGAATTATCCCTCTGCCTATAAATTCTGTGTCTGTGCACTTCCCTCCACTTCACATGATGAAGGGGCAGCGCTCTGAAAGCTTGTGATTTCAAATAAATCTGTTGGACTATAACCTGTTGTCCTGTGACTTCTGACACAGACTTAATAACATCCCAGAACTGTGATGATTAAAAGTATCTACAAAAAAGGTAAAATACTGTGGAAATCTGAAACAAAGCCAGGGGTTACTGGAAAAACTCAACAGGTCTGGCAGCATCTGTGGAGAGAGAAACAGTTAACGTTTCAGAGTTAATCAGTGACCTTCATAACCTCAGTTGGAATCAGGTAGGTCACTGCACCCCAGAGACATTAACTCTGCTTTCTCTCTCCACAGATGCTGCCAGACCTGCTGAGTCTCACAAAAAAAAAGCCTTGCCAGATCCTCTGTCAGAAATCAAAGAACACTTCTGCAAAAATTAATGGTAATGCAATAGATCTGGTACCCTGTAACTGAGGAGGAAGTGTAGTCCTTAGAGAGAAAAAAAATGACTTGCAGGGGGGTTTGTATACAACAAACGGCGAAGTGACTGAATGCAGAGGAACCTTGATCCGAATGAAGCGGTTCCAGCACCCCCCGGGGGTGGGGGGCACTCTCATTGTTTCACGGGCCGTTAGGTGTATTGATTTAAGCTCGGTGGTGGGTTCTGTCCTGGTCATTAGGAACGCCCTTCCTCTCCCCAGCCCCGATCGCCATCCCTTCTCTCTGTGGAAAGATGGGGCCCCTCTCCCAGAGAGTGCTGTGACCGTCACTATTATGACCCCAAACTTCACTTTTTCCCAATCCCTCAAAGTGACCAGCACCCTATCCCACCTTGTCCCCGTCACTCTCTCTCTCACACACACACACACAGAGTCCTGGGAGATGTATTCCTGCTGTTGGTGCTTCCAATCAAGAATGCGCGAATTTGAAAATCGGAAAACTCCACAAGGTCTGCTGTATCGAAATTTGGACCACTTCGTTAACGCAGACGGAAAATTCCTGTTTTGCAGATACTGGTCACCACAAACTGCGCCCAGGTTAGATTCAACCTCAGTGTCTGTCATCTTCATCTCACTGAATGACACTCTGTTGTGAAGTGAGCCTTTCTCTCCATGATGCCCTGTGTGAATTTCACCCTCAACCATTTAAAAAGGGAGGAATTATACATTTAAAAAATGCTTCTAATCAATCAGGGCATGGGGGTGCTATGAACCAAGGCCTACTAGCCCAGAGGTGATGGCATTACCACACCATCATGCCTTTGAAAACCTTAGGGCACAGCCAATTGAAGGACTTGTGAAATATCATAATGTCAGGGGGAGAGAGAGGAAGTATGGTACAGATTGTTCAGTAGAAATTGGCTAGAGTGAGGGCTGTGGGGTTATCAGGACAGGAGGATGTGGCTACAGGTGAGGCAGGTATAGGGAGCCCTGGGGAGGTTGTGTTCAGAACCCTGGGTTTGTGCAACTGCTGAGCTGTGCGGGTGAGAGCAGGGACTGCAGGGACAGTGAGCAAACTAACCACAGCACCGTGTTACAGGGAGCCATTCAAGTGGGGGAGAGGAGTTAGGAATGTGTTTTGGGTTGGGAACACTATAATTAGGGCCAAAAACAGAAATTGCTGGAAAAGCACAGCAGGTCTGGCTGCATCTGTGGACAGAAATCAGAGTTAATGTTTTGAGTCCAGTGACCCTTCCTCAGAACATTTCTGATTGGTTTCTGATTGATAGCATCCGCAGTTCTCTCAGTTTTCGTTTACTATAATCAGGGTGATAGATCCTGTCCTCGACAGCTGTGAGCAAGAATGGTTTGTCGAGTGCCAGGGTTAAGGACATCTTGGGGCTGGAGAGGAACATGGAAGCAGAGAGGAGAGATCCAGTAGGCTTTGTCCTTGGTGGTACCAACAATATCGGTGGGACAAATGGATCAGTTGGAGAGACAGTTAGAGGCAATGAGGAATTTACAAGAGCAAGGGGGTGTGATGGATGGCAGTTATAGAAGGGGGGAAATGTCGCAGATACAGTCACTTAGATCAGTTAACTCCAGGAAAGGTAAGAGAGGTAGGCAGGTAGTGCAGGATTCTTCTGTGGCTATCCCCATTTCAAACTAGGATGCTGTTTTGGAAAATGTAGGGGGTGATGGATTCTCAGGGGAATGCCAAGTCTCTGGTACTGAGACTAGCTGTAATGTAATGAGGGGTGCGTCGGGTTCCAAGCAATCGATCTGTGCCTCTAGTCTGAGGCACAGATAGATGTTTCTGTGGCCAGCAGGCAAAATCAGAATGGTGTATTACCTCCCTGGTGCCAGGATCAAGGATGTCTCAGTGGGTGCAGAATGTTCTCAAGGGGGAGAGGGACCAGCAGAAGGTCATTGTACACATTGGAACCAACAACATTGGAAGGGAAAAGGATCAGATTCTGAAGGGAGATTACAGAGAGTTAGGCGGGAATTGAAAAAGGAGGTCCTCAAGACTAGTAATATCGGGATTATTCCCAGTGCTATGAGCTAGAGAGGGCAGGAATAGGAGGATAGAGCAGATGAATGCATGGCTGAGGAGCTGGTGTATGGGAGAAGGATTCACAATTTTGGATCATTGGAATCTCTTCTGGGGTAGAAGTAACCTGTACAAGAAGGATGGATTGCACCTAAATTGGAAGCGGACTAATAGACTGGCAGGGAAATTGGGCTAGAACTGCTTGGGAGAATATAAACTAGTAAGGTGGGGGGTGGGACCTAGGGAGATAGTGAGGAAAGATTCCAATCTGAGACTGGTACAGTTGAGAACACAGGCGAGTCAAACAGTCAGGGCAGGCAGGGACAAGGTAGGACTGATAAATTAAACTGCACTTATTTCAATGCAAGAGGCCTAACAGGGAGGGCAGGTGAACTCAGGGCATGGTTAGGAACCGGAAACGTGGCTCAGGGATAGACAAAACTGGCAGCTTAATGTTCCAGGATACAAATGCTACAGGAAGGACAGGAAGGGAGGCAAAAGAGGAGGGGGAGTGGTGTTTTTGATAAGGGACAGCATTACAGCTGTGCTGAGGGAGGATAGTCCTGGAAATACATTCAGGGAAGTTAAATGGGTGGAACTGAGAAATAAGAAAGGGATGATTACCTTATTGGGATTGTATTATAGATCCCGTCATAGAGGGAAATTGAGAAACAAATTTGTAAGGAAATCTCAGTTATCTGTAAGAATAATAGGGTAGTTATGGTAGGGGATTTTAACTTTCCAAACATCGACTGGGACTGCCATAGTGTTAAGGGTTTAGATGGAGAGGAATTTCTTAAGTGTGTACAAGACAATTTTCGGATTCAGTATGTGGATGTACCTACTAGAGAAGGTGTAAATCTTGACCTACTCTTGGGAAATAAGGCAGGGCAGGTGACTGAGGTGTCAGTGGGGGAGTGATGGAAAAGGATAGACCAGATCTAAGAGTTGAAGTTCTAAATTGGAGAAAGGCCAATTTTGACGGTATTAGGCAAGAACTTTCAAAAGCTGATTATGGGCAGATGTTCGCAGGTAAAGGGACGGCTGGAAAATGAGAAGCCTTCAGAAATCCAAAGAAAGTATATTCCTGTCAGGGTGAAAGGGAAGGCTGGTAGGTATAGGGAATGCTGGATGACTAAAGAAATTGAGCGTTTGGTTAAGGAAAAAAAAGGAAGCATATGTCAGGTAGACAAGATAGATCAAGTGAATCCTTAGAAGAATATAAAGAATGTAGGAGTATACTTAAGAGGGAAATCAGGAGGGCGAAATGGGGACATGAGATAGCCTTGGCAAATAGAATTAAGGAGAATCCAAAGGGTTTTTACAAATATATTAAGGACAAAAGGGTGACTAGGGAGAGAATAGGGCCCCACAAAGATCAGCAAGGCGGCCTTTGTGTGGAGCCACAGAAAATGGGGGAGATACTAAATGAATATTTTGCATCAGTATTTACTGTGGAAAAGGAAACGTTGATTCTCCTGTTCCCTGGATGCTGCCTAACCTGCTGCGCTGTTCCAGCAACACATTTTCAGCTCTGATCTCCAGCATCTGCAGACCTCACTTTCTCCTATAGACCAGTGAGCCTGACGTCGGTGGTGGGCAAGTTGTTGGAGGGAATCCTGAGGGACAGGATGTACATGTATTTGGAAAGGCAAGGACTGATTTGGGATTGTCAACATGGCTTTGTGCATGGGAAATCATACCTCACAAATTTGATTGAGTATTTTGAAGAAGTAACAAAGAAGATTGATGAGGGCAGAGCAGTAGAT
>NC_057727.1:4274226-4275160 GCF_004010195.1 Chiloscyllium plagiosum
TTTTGTCATTTACATAAATGATTTGGATGCGAGCATAAGAGGTACAGTTAGTAAGTTTGCAGATGACACCAAAAATGGAGGTATCGTGGACAGCGAAGAGGGTTACCTCAGGTTACAACAGGACCTGGACCAGATGGGCCAATATGGTGAGAAGTGGCAGATGGAGTTTAATTCAGATAAATGCGAGGTGCTGCATTTTGGGAAAGCAAATCTTAGCAGGACCTATACACTTAATGGTAAGGTCCTAGGGAATGTTGCTGAACAAAGTGACCTTGGAGTGCAGGTTCATAGCTCCTTGAAAGTGGAGTTGCAGGTAGATAGGATAGTGAAGAAGGCATTTAATATGCTTTACTTTATTGGTCAGAGTATTGAGTACATGAGTTGGGAGGTCATGTTGCGGCTGTACAAGACATTGGTTAGGGTACTATTGGAATATTGCGTGCAATTCTGGTCTCCTTCCTATCAGAAAGATGTTGTGAAACTTGAAAGGGTTCAGAAAGATTTACAAGGATGTTGCCGGGGTTGGAGGATCTGAGCTACAGGGAGAGGCTGAACAAGCTGGGGCTGTTTTCCCTGGAGCGTCGGACGCTGAGGGGTGACCTTATAGAGGTTTACAAAGTTATGTTGCCTGGTATGGTAGGAAGATCGTATGAGGAAAGGCTGAGGCACTTGGGGCTGTTTTCATTGGAGAAAAGAAAGTTTAGGGGTGACTTGATAGAGGTGTACAAGATGATTAGAGGTTTAGATAGGGTTGACCGTGAGAACCTTTTTCCACGTATGGAGTCAGCTATTACGAGGGGGCATAGCTTTAAATTAAGGGGTGGTAGGTATAGGACAGATGTTAGGGGTAGATTCTTTACTCAGCGAGTCGTGAATTCATGGAATGCCCTGCCAGTAGCAGTAGTGGACTCTCCCTCTTTATGGGCATTGGATA
>NC_057727.1:4275272-4282452 GCF_004010195.1 Chiloscyllium plagiosum
GTGGTGGAGGCTGGTACAATTGCAACATTTAAGAGGCATTTGGATGGGTATATGAATAGGAAGGGTTTGGAGGGATATGGGCCAGGTGCTGGCAGGTGAGACTAGATTGGGTTGGGATATCTGGTCGGCATGGACAGGTTGGACCAAAGGGTCTGTTTCCATGCTGTACATCTCTATGACTCTATGCCTCTATCAGCCAAATGGGGAAGCAGGCTCAATGGGCTGAATGGCCTGCTTCTATTACGACATCTAATGCCCTCATGGGCTTATGGAGATGTATCCATAGGAATCCCACAAGACACACACTAAAAGGGAATTGAGTCAGGTGGTCAGAGAAAATAGCAATCTTTATTTATTGATGGGGTTGGGAGTATCATTGGTCAGGCCAATATTTGCTACTTATCCCCACTCGCCTGTGAACTGAGTGGCTTGCTCAGCCATTTCAAAGAGCAGTCTAGAGTGAGCCACATTGCTGTGGGTCTGGAGTTACATGTAGGCCAGACCAGGTAAGGAAGGAAGGACATGAGGGATCCAGATGGGTTTTTCTGACAACCAACAAGTGGTCATCATTCGACTTGTAATTCTAGATTTTTTTTACTGAATTCAAATTCCATGACTTGCCGTGGTAGGATTTGAACCCAGTGCTCCAGAACATAAACTGAGCTTGTAGACTAAATCTGGCAATAATACCACTAAGCCATTGCCTCGATTATGAGGGTGATAGAATTTTAACTAGTAGAGTTATATACCAATAGTTCATCATGGTTTATCTGTCGTTTGAGTCGATGAGTTTGTCATTCTTTTTAAGTACAGAAACCTGGCCTATGCTTCCTGTCAAGCCTGGTCTAAGAAACAGGTAAATCGCGGAAGTGTGTGTACTTTTTAACATCTTTAACTTTTGTAATGACTCTGGCCAGTGGGCTCCCCCAATGGGATGTGATGATATGTGTCATGGTCATCGTGACTGAGAATAGTGTTACATTCCAGATTTATTAAACTGAATTCAAGTTGCACTGGATTGGGAGGCGATGGAAAGCGATAGGTATATACCATAAGGCAAGAGTTATACCTAGGGGAAAGGCAATTACGATGCAATTAGGCAAGATTTAGGATGCATAGGATGGGGAAGGAAATTGCAGGGGATGGATACAATTGAAATGTGGAGCCTATTCAAGGAACAGCTACTGCGTTTCCTTGATAAGTATGTACCTGTCAGGCAGTGAGGAAGTTGTCAAGCGCAGGAGCCATGGATTACTAAAGGGAAGTTGAATCTTTTGTCAAGAAGAAGAAGAAAGCTTATGTTACAATGAGATGTGAATGCTCAGTGAGGGTACTTGAGAGTTACAAGTTAGCTAGGAGACACCTAAAGAGAGAGCTAAGAAGAGCCAGGAGGGCACATGAGACGTCTTTGCTAGATAAGATCAAGAAAAACCCTAAGGTTTTCTATAGGTTTATCAGGAATAAAAGAATGACTGGAGAAAGATTAGGGCCAATCAAGGATAGTAGTGGGAAGTTGTGCATGGAGTCAGAAGAGATAGGGAAGCACGAAATAAATACTTGTCCATATTCACACAGGAAAAAGATAATGTGGTCGAGGAGAGTACAGAGATACAGGCTACTAGACTAGATGGGATTGAGGTTCACAAGGAGGAGCTGTTAGCAATTCTGGAAAGTGTAAAAATAGATAAGTCCTCTGGGCCAGATGGAATTTATCCTCGGATTCTCTGGGAAGCCAGGGAGGATGTTGCCGAGCCTTTGGCTTTAATCTTTATATCATTGTCTACAGGAATAGTGCCAGAAGACTGGAGGATAGCAAATGTTGTTCCCTTGTTCAAGAAGAGGAGTAGGGACAACCCTAGAAATTATAGACCAGTGAGCCTTACTTCAGTTGTGGGTAAAGTATTGAAAAGTATTATAAGAGATAGGATTTATAATCTTCTTGATCGGAATAAGTTGATTAGGGATAGTCACGGTTTTGTGAAGGTTAGCTCATGCCTCACAAACCTTATTGAGTTCTTTGAGAAGGCAACCAAACAGGTGGTTGATGTGTTGTGTATGGATTTCAGTGAGGTGTTTGATAAGATTCCCCATGGAGGTATGGGATTGAGGGTGATTTACTGGTTTGGATCAGAAATGGGCTAGCTGAAAGAGGGTGGTGGTTGATGGGAAATGTTCATCCTGGAGTTCAGTAACTAGTAGTGTGCCACAAGGATCTGTTTTGGGTCCACTGTTGTTTGTCATTTTTATAAATGACCTGGATAAGGGCATAGAAGGATGAGTTATTAAATTTGCAGATGATGCTAAGGTCGGTGAAGTTGTAGATAGTGACGATGGATGTTGTAGGTTACAGAAGGACATAAGTAAGCCACAGAGCTGGGCTGAGCAGTGGCAAATAGAGTTTAATGTGCAAAACTATGAGGTGATTCACTTTGGAAAGAGTAACAGGAAAGCAGAAACTGGGTGAATGGTAAGATTCTTGGTAGTGTGGATGAGTAGAGAGGGCTCAGTGTCCAGGTACATAGATCCTTGAAAGTTGCCACCCAGGTTGATAGGGTTGTTAAGAAGGCATACGATGTGTTAGCTTTTACTGATAGAGGGATTGAGTTTCGGAACCATGAGATCATGCTGCAGCTGTACAAAACTTTGGTGCAGCCACACTTAGAGTGTTGCATACCGTTCTTGTCACCGCATTATAGGAAGGATGTGGAAGCTTTGGAAAGGGTTCAGAGGAGATTTACCAGGATGTTGCCTGGTATGGAGGGAAAGTCTTACAAGGAAAGGCTGAGAGACTTGAGGCTGTTTTTCTTAGAAAGAAGAAGGTTGAGAGGAGACTTAATTGAGACATATAAAGTTAATCAGAGGGTTATATAGGGTTATACAGTGAGAGCCTTTTTCCTTGGATGGTGATGACTAGCACGAGGCGACATAGCTTTAAATTGAGGGGTGATGGATATAGGACAGCTATCAGAGGTACTTTCTTTACTCAGAGAGTAGTAGGGGCATGGAACACACTGCCTGCAACAGTAGTAGACTCGCCAACATTAAGGGCATTTAAATGGTCATTGGATAGGTATATGGGCGAGAATGGAATAGTGTAGGTTAGGTGGGCTTCAGATTGGTTTCACAGGTTGGTGCAACATCGAAAGCCGAACGGCCTGTACTGTACTGTAATGTTCTATGCTCTATGTTTTAATGAGGCACTCATCACCCGACAACAAAGCAGCTGCTCTTGGGCAGGTCTCGTACACGCACCTGAAACCAAGCTCCTGCTCTGCTCTCTGACTCCTGGGAGTTTTCTGTTTGAATTTTTTATTCACTTGTGGGATTTGGTTGTCTCTCTCTAGCCAGCATTTATTGCCCTTGAACTGACTGTCTTGCTAGGCTATTTCAGGAAGCAATTGAGAATCGTCCACATTGCTGTGGGTCTGGAGTCACATGTAGATCAGATCAGGTAAGGATGGCAGATTTCCTTCCCCAAAGGACATTAGCCAACCAATAGGTTTTCCCAACAATCAGCAATGGTTTCATGGTCATTGTTAGACTCTTAATTCCAGATATTTCTTATTGAATCCAAATTCTACCATCTGCCATGGCAGGATTTGAACCTGAGTCCTCAGAATACCTGAATGAATAGTATAGCAATAATACCATTAGGTATCGCCTCCCCAAAATGCAAAGCATTCCTGAAGAGTACCAGCATTCTCACCATTCCTTAGGGAACTCTGGTCCAGAACCACCAGAAATGCAGAAGCATCAGGAAGGTTGTGAGAGTGAGTCCTTTTTATCACACTGATGGCAGTGTGTGCGTGTTTATGTGTGTGTGTGTGTGTACGTACGTACATGCGTGCAGAGTTTGTGTGTGTGTGTGTGCGCGTGCAGAATTCGTGTGTGTGTGTGTGCACATGTGTGGACTCTGTGTGTGTGTGCAGAGTGTGTGTGTGTGTCTGTTTGTGTGTGTGTGCGCAGAGTTTATGTGTGTGTGCGCGCGTGCGCGCGCACACGTGTGGACTCTGTGTGTGTGCATGCGTGTGTGTGCGCACGCGCAGAGTTTATATGTGTGTGTGTATGTGGACTCTGTGTGTGTGTGTGTGTGTGCAGAGTGTGTGTGTCTGTTTGTATGTGTGTACGTGTGTGTGTGTGCGTGCACGTGTGTGCGGACTGTGTGTTTGTCTCTGTGTTTGTGGATGTCTGTGTTTGTGTCTATGTGTGTGTGTGTGAGTGTGTGTATGTGGGGTTTCCCTGGTGCAGTTGAACATGTTGACAGTGTAAAGAGACAATATCAACAGGATCTCTGAGGACAAATCAGCCCTACATTTTTTCCAAAATTCAACTTCACCCACCCTGTCCCTAAATTTAAAAGCCTCCATCTAAATCCCCTCTCAACGTCTTTCCATCCAGGCCTAACCTCTTCAATCTCTCCTCATTACTGAGGTTTCTCGTCCCTGGAACCAGGCTTGTAAGTTACAACATTAATGCCCTTTTGGCCAGGGTGTGCCAGGCTAGTCCCAAGTTGGCTAGACTTCTACACAAGAAGGTGCCAAAAACAGTTCATCCAGCAACTTATGACATTTTCAGCTTCCATAGCTACACAGGGGAATGTTGCAGTGCACGTTCAGATCATTTGTTTTTAATTAGTCCTGGATTTAAAATGCATACTGCCCAGCCATTCATGGACATGATTTCTAAATTAATATTCACTTTGGAATTTCCTGAAATTACTTTTAACCATTCTTTGCTTGTGTTTTGTTTCTGAAAATTTATGGAATGACTTGAGTCATGCCTGACAAGCAAATCCTGTTTTTTTTTTCTGATTTTAAAATGGGAGGGATTGAACATAAATCTTATTGCACCCCAAGTGACCCTGAAGGGGTAATAAGTCAGATATAGTGCCATTCATGACCACTGGGTGAGCCAAAGTGTTTCACAACCATCAGAAAGTCATAGAGTCATACAGCACAGAAACAGATCCTTCGGTCCAACCAGTCCATGCTGACCATGTTCCCAAGCTACACGAGTCCCGCCTGCCTGCCATCAGATACATTTGGGACATTTAAGCGACTCTTGAATAGGCACATGGCAGATGGTACAAAGAAGGGTATGTCGGTTCGTCTGATCTAAGGCAGGCACAACATCAAGGGCCTGTACTGTGCTGTACAGTTCAATGTCTTATGTTCTATGTTCCGTCTGCATCTGGCCCATATCCCTCCAATTCTTTCGCTAAATGTCTTTTAAGCATTGTAACTGTAGCTTCATCTACCACTTCCTTTGGAAGTTCATTCCACATGCGGACCACCCTCTGGGTAAAAGAATTGCCTCACACCTTTTCTTAAATTTCGCCACTCACCTTTAAAGTTTGTCCCCTCGTCTTGAAATGCCCCACACTAGGGGAAAGACACCTGCCATTAATCTTATCTATACAGGCCACTGTTGGAATATTGCATGCAATTCTAGTCTCCTTCCTATCGGAAAAATGTTGTGAAACTTGAAAGGGTTCAGAAAAGATTTACAAGGATGTTGCCAGGGTTGGAGGATTTGGACTATAGGGAGAGGCTGAACAGACTGGGGCTCTGGAGCGTCAGTGGCTGAAAGGTGACCTTATAGAGGTTTACAAAATTATGAATGGCATGGATAGGATAAATAGGCAAAGTATTTTTCCTGGGGTGGGGGAGTCCAGAACTAGAGGGCATAGGTTTAGGGTGAGAGGGGAAAGATATAAAAGAGACCTAAGCGGCAACTTTTTCATGCAGAGGGGGGTACGTGTATGGAATGAGCTGCCAGAGGAAGTGGTGGAGGCTGGTACAATTGCAACATTTAAGAGGCATTTGGATGGGCATATGAATGGGAAGGGTTTGGAGGGATATGGGCCGGGTGCTGGCAGGTGGGAGTAGATTGGGTTGGGATATCTGGTTGGCATGGACGGGTTGGACTGAAGGATCTGTTTCCATGCTGTACATCCCTATGACTCTATGACCCCTCATGATTTTATAAACCCCTATAAGGTCGCCTCTCAACTTCCTACGTTCCAGTGTAAAAAGGTCCCAGCCTATCCAGCCTCTCTTTTTAACTCAAACCCTCCCATTCCCTCCAACATCGCGGTAAATCTCTTCTGAACATTCTCCAGCTTAATAATGTCCTTCCTATAACAGGGCGACCAGAACTGGGCACAGTATTCCAGGTCCTGTACACCAAAGTCCTGTACAACCTCAATGTAACATCCCAACTCCAATAGTAAAAGGTCTCAGCAATTAGGACAAGCATACTAAATGCCTTCTTAACCACCTTATTGATATGTGTTGCAAACTTCAAAGAATTATGTACCTGAACCTCTAGGTCCCTCTGTTCGACAACACTGCCCAAGGCCCTACTTGTAATTGTATACATCTTGACATTGTTTGGTTCACCAGAATGTAATATTCAGATTACTTTTAAAGTTTAGTCACTGTTGTAAGAAACGCAGCAGCCAATTTAGCCACAGCAAGCTCCCATAAACAGCAATGTGATAATGACCAGATTATCTGTTTCTCACGATGTTCAAGGAGCAATAGAAATTGGCCGAGGTACCAAGGAAATCTTCCCAAATCTTCTTTAACTTGGTGCCAGAAGTTCTGTTACGTTTACCTAAGATGTGGTTTAATATTGCAGCTGGAAATTTGCATTATGCACCATATGACCTTTCTCCTCTTTGACCTTATACAGCTCCTCAATGCCGCACAAATTCTGCCCTTCTCCAAATCTGGCTTTTCCTCCATTCCTGTAGCCCCACCGATGAATTAAAATTAGGTTTATTTGTCATGCGTACTAAAAGACAGGAGTTTACAATGCCACCATGCATGGTGCCATCTTACGTACAAGGTAACTCGGTACAAAACCTTAGGTAAAGAGTAGGAAATATACAATAGTTAAAAGTTCAACATTACAGTTCTTCTCAGTAAAATATAGTAAATAAATTTAAAAGTTCCAAATCAAACTCATGGACCCACAGTCACTCCAAACTGGACTTTCCCTGTGAGGACACAATCTCTCCCCGATATTGGGTTCAATCGCTCCCCTGCACTGGGCTTGTTCTCTCTCAACCCCTACACTGGGCTCAATTTCGCTCCCCCAGCACTGGGCACAATCTTCTCCCCCCAGCACTGGGCTCCATCTCTCTCCCCCCACACTGGGCTCCATCTCTCTCCCC
>NC_057727.1:4283368-4284073 GCF_004010195.1 Chiloscyllium plagiosum
CCTCCATCTCTCCCCCTCCTGCACTGGGCTCCATCTCTCTCCCCCTGCACTGGGCTCCATCTCTCTCCCCCATACACTGGGCTCCATCTCTCTCCCCCATACACTGGCCTCCATCTCTCTCCCCCATACACTGGGCTCCATTTTCCTCCCCCCGCATTGGGCTCCATCTCTCTCCCCCTGCACTGGGCTCCATCTCTCTCCCCCATACACTGGGCTCCATCTCTCTCCCCCATACACTGGCCTCCATCTCTCTCCCCCATACACTGGGCTCCATCTCTCTCCCCCCTGCACTGGGCTCTCCCCCCACACTGGGCTCCATCTCTCTCCCCACACACTGGGCTCCATCTCTCTCTACCCTGCACGGTGCTCCATCTCTCTACCCCACACTGGGCTCCATCTCTCCCCCCCACCACCCCAAACTGGGTTCCATCTCTTTTCTCTTTCATTGGCCTTGATCGCTCCCATCCCCCTGCACTGGGCTGCAACTCTCCCCCCGCACTGGTCTCCATCTCTCCCCCCTGCACTGGTCTCCATCTCTCCCCCCACACTGGGCTCCATTTCTCTCCCCCTCCACTGGTCTCCATCTCTCCCCCCGCACTGGGACACTGCTCCCTCTCCTACCCGGGACACTGCTCCCTCTCCTACACGGGACACTGCTCGCTCTCCTACACTGGGACACTGCTCCCTCTCCTACACGGGACACTG
>NC_057727.1:4284394-4331647 GCF_004010195.1 Chiloscyllium plagiosum
CACTGGGCTCGATCTTTTCCCCGGGCACTGGCCTCCATCTCTCTCCCCCATACACTGGGCTCTATCTCTCTCCCCCATACACTGAGCTCCATCTCTCTCCCCCATACACTGGGCTCCATCTCTTTCCCCCATTCACTGGGCTCCATCTCTCTCCCCCATCCACTGGGTTCCATCTCTCTCCCCCATACACTTGGCTCCATCTCTCTCCCCCTGCACTGGGCTCCATCTCGCCCCCCATATTGGGCTCCATCTCTCCTCCAGGCACTGGGCTCACTCCCTCCCACACACTGGGCTCCATCCCTCCCCACTGTGGACCCCAGCCATTTCCAGGTTGCCACCGACCACCAGACACACCAACCACCTTGTGGCCACCCCTTCAATTGTGAACGTTCAGAAAGAGGTCATCCTCTTCGCTAGATAAGAAAATATGTCCAACTGAGACAGCAAAAGGTGTCAGTGTCTGTAAAAGGGACAGAAATAGATTAGATTAGATTAGATTAGATTACTTACAGTGTGGAAATAGGGACCAGCCTTTCCAGAATCTGCATTCCCTCGTGGATTCACCTCCTCTCTCCATCAGTTGTTACAGATGAACAGGATGAGGACAGAAATGGAAAGGGGTGGGGGAGTGTTGGAGATTACATTGTTCCTTCTCCCACGGTTGTCATGCTGGAAAAGATCATCGAGATAGGAATGGCAGGGGTAGGAGATGCTGTGGCTGAGGAGAAAATCAATGACACAGAAAAATTTTAAAGTTGAAATGCTGCCAGACCAGGGGACAATGTGGCAGGTGAACAGAACTGAGATCTGGGCAGCTGAGTTTCGGATTTGTTTATGAAGGAAAAAGGGTCAACTGGTCTGTTAATAATGGAAGAACATGAGGTCACAGAGTTCATTTTCAGTAAACTTACAGAAAAGTTTCAAAAGCAGTTTGCAAAACACAGCACATTTGCTGATAAGAAAAAAGAAACACACCCTAAAAGTGATATTAACTGGTTTCATCTCTTCCACTCGCCTGTACACATCCGATATAAGATTTGATAACGAAAACAGCAGCCAGAAGAATATCGGGTTCCCTACTCCAAGTTTCTCACTTAAAGCCACAGTCTAATGTAGGAAAACATTTACCAACATCACTGTTAACTAACTTTTTAAGAACAGGTTAGATCAACATAGCACAAAATAGAACAGACAATAGGTGCCTCATTCACGAAATATGGGAAATTAAAGAGATACCTATCAATGTACAAATTACTAATATTCCTGAATATATTCAATGGCTCACTCCCACTCTGTGTTGGAGGTAGATCATTTTATTTTATTCATTTGTTGGCTCTAGGTGTCGCTGGCTGGGCCCAGCATTTCTTGCCCATCTCTAGTTGTCCCTTGAGAAGGTGGGGGTGAGCTGCCATCTTGGACAAGTGTAATCTATGTGCTATAGATTGATTCACAGTGCCACTAGGGAAGGAATTCCAAGATTTTAATCCAGCAACCTTGAAGAAACGGTGATATAGTTCCAAGTCAGGATGGTGAGTGGCTTGGGGGAGAACTTGCAGAGGGTGGTGTTCCCATGTATCTGCTGCCCATGTCCTTAGAAATGTAAGTAGTCATGGGCTTGTAAAGTGCTGTTTAAGGATCTTTAGTGAATTTCTGCAGTGCATCTTGTAGATAGTACACACTGCTGCTACTGAGCGTCGGTGGGGAAGGGAGTGGATGTTTGTGGATGTGGTGCCAATCAAGCGGCTGCTTTGTCCTGGATGGTGTTGAGCTTCTTGAGTGTTGTTGGAGCTGTACCCATCCAGGCAAGTGGGGAGTATTCCATCACACTCCTGACCTGTACCTTGTAGATGGTGGGAGAAAGTGAAGACTGCAGATTAGAGTCGAGAGTGTGGCGCTGGAAAAGCACAGCAGGTCAGGCAACATCCGAGGAGCAGGAAAATCGACATTTTAGGCAAAAGCCCTTTGTCAGGAATGAGACTGTGAGCTGGAAGGAAGGAAGATGGACAGGTAGGACTGATCAAGAGGGCAGTGCTGAGTTGGAAGGTTGGATCTGGGATAAGGTGGGGTGGAGGGGAAATAAGGAAACTTGTGAAATCCACATTGATGCCATGGGGTTGGAGGGTCTGGTGGTGGAAGATGAGGCGTTCTTCCTCCAGGCCATGGTAAGTGAGTGGTGATGGAGGAGGCCCAGGACCTGCATTTCCTTGGCAGAGCAGAGGGGGTGTCGAAGTGTTTGGCCGCGGGGCGGAGGGTTTGGTTGGTGTGGGTGTCCCGGGGATGTTCCCTAAAGTGCTCAGCAAGTCAGCGTCCTGTCTCCCCAAGGTAGAGGAGACCGCATCGGGAGCAATGGATACAATAAATGATATTAGTGGATGTGCAGGTAAAACTTTGATGGATGTTCAAGTCTCCTTTGGGACCTTGGATGGAGGTGAGGGAGGAGGTGTGGGCACAGGTTTTACAATTCCTGCGGTGGCAGGGAAAGGTGCCAGGAGGGGAAGATGGGTTGTTGGGGGCGTGGACCTGACAAGGGTGTCACGGAGGGAATGGTCTTTACAGAAAGCGGATAGGGATGGAGAGGAAATATACCTCTGGTGGTGGGGTCTGTTTGTAAGTGGCGAAAATGGCAGAGGATGAGCGATGTATATGGTGGTTGGTGGGGTGGAAGGTGAGGACTGGGGGGAGGGGGTTCTGTCCTTGTTGCGATTGGAGGGGTGGGGTTCGAGGGCAGAGGTGCAGGAAGTGGATGAGATGCGCTGGAGAGCATCATCAACCACGGGGGAGGGGAAATTTCCGTCTTTAAAGAAGGAGGCCATCTGGTGTGTTCTGTGGTGGAACTGGTCCTGCTGGGAGCAGATGCAACAGAGTCGGAGGAATTGGGAATACGGGATGGCATTTTTACAGGAGGCAGGGTGGGAGAAGGTGTAATCCAGGTAACTGTGGAAGTCAGTGGGTTTGTAGAAAATGTCAGTGTTGAGTCGGTCACGATTGATGGAGATGGAGAGGTCCAGGAAGGGTAGAGAGGTGTCAGAGATGGTCCGGGTGAATTTAAGGTTGGGGTGGAATGTGTTGGTGAAGTTGATGAACTGTTCAACCTCCTCATGGGAGTATGAGGTGGCGTTGATGCAGTCATCAATGTAGTGATGGAAAAGGTGGGGAGTGGTGCCAGTGTAACTGCTGAAAATAGACTGTACTACATAGCCGACAAAAAGCCAGGTATAGCTGGGGCCCATGTGGTATCCATGGCTACTTCTTTCATCTGGAGCAAGTGGGAGGACTCAAAGGAGAAATTATTGAGAGTGAGGACCAGTTCAGCCAAATGAATGAGAGTGTCAGTAGAAGGGTACTGGTGGGGACGTCAGGAGAGGAAGAAATGGAAGGCTTGGAGGCCCTGGTCATGGTGGATGGAGGTGTAGAGGGACTGGATGTCCATGGTGAAGATGAGGCATTGGGGGCCAGGGAAACGGAAGTCTTGGAGGTGGTGGAGGGCATGTGTGGTGTCTCAAAGGTACGTGGGGAGTTCCTGGAATAGGACAGTATCGAGGTAGGTGGAGATGAGTTCGGTGGGGCAGGAGAAGGCTGAGACAATGGGTCAGCTAGGGTGGTCAGGCTTGTGGATCTCGGGTAGGATGTAGAATCGGGCGGTGCGGGGTTCCCGAACTATGAGGTTGGAAGCTGTGGGTGGGAGATCCCCTGAGGTGATGAGCTTGTGTATGGTCTGGGAGATGATGGTTTGGTGATGGGGGGGTGGGGTTGTGGTCGAAGGGGTCTTCGAGTTGGCATCTGGCCAACTACCAGGCCAGGTAAACTACCACTGCACCCCCTTTGTCCGCTGGTTTGATGGTGAGATTGGGATTGGAATGGAGGGAGTGGAGGGCTGCGCATTTCGAGGATGAGAGGTTAGAGTGGGTGAGGAGGGTGGACGGGCTGAGGTGGTCAATTCCCGGCAGCAGTTGGAAATACAGAGATTGATGGTGAACAGGCTTTGGGCTAGTCAGGAGGTAAGTTATTCACCGCAGTATTCCTAGCTCTGATCTGCTCTTGTAGCCACTGTGGTGAGTCCAGTTGAATTTCTGGTCATTAGTAACCCCAAGAATGATGCTACAGGGGGATTTGGTGATAGTAACACCATTGAATGTAAAGGGGTGGTGGTGAGATTGTATCTAATTGGAGACGGTCATTGTCTCACATTTACATGGTGTAATGTTACTTGTCACTTGTCAGTTCAAGCCTGGATCTTGCTGCGTTTGGACAGGGACTGCTTCAGTATCTGAGCAGTCATGAATGATACTGAACACTGTACAATCATCGCCGACCATTCTCACTTCTGAAATATATTCACTGATATAAGCATTTGTACTTTGATAAATTTCTGCTTAATTTGCCATACTTGGGGAAGGGAATTCCAAACTCAAATGACTTCTGAGAGAAGAACTTCTTCATCATCTCCATCTTAAATGGGAACACCCTTATTCTGAAACTATGCCCCCAGGTTCTAGACTCCCACACAAGGGAGAAATACCATCTCCACATTCACCCTGTCCAGTCTCCTCAGAGTCTGATGCGTGTCAATACAATAATCTCTAGTTCTTCACAACTCTGCTGGATATCGGGCCCAAGCTGCTCCACCGTACTTTCTGTGAGGTAGGATTTGGGTAGCAGAGATAAGGAAATGCTCACAGTGGGCAGAAAGCAAGAGCTGGACCAGGATCACATCTGAAAAGCTACCCTTTTGAGGTAAAATAGACATGGGAGAGAATAACAGCAGAGGACAAGCTTATCAACGGTGATGATATTGCAAATTAAAGCATGGTTGAAATAATTTCACCAAGGCTGATATCCCAGCACCAGGTCACCCTTTATTTACACATGACACTGATCCAGCTAGCACAGATATGGATCCTAAACTGAACAGAACCCCTGACACTCTAGTTTATTTATTTGTTTTATGAAAATACTCTCTAAATCTCCTGTTTATTTTCCCCCGACACTACCACTACACAGCACTAGTGCTTATTTTCCTCCCACAATACCCGTGGTTGTGTGTGTGTGTGTGTGAGAGGGTGTCTATGTGTGTGTGAGTGTGTGTTTGCATGAGTGTGTGTATGTGTGTGTGAGAGTGTGTGCGCATGTATATGAATGTGTGTGTGTTTGAGAGAGTGCGCGAGTGTGTGTGAATGTGCGCGTGTTTGTGCATGTGTATATGTGTGTGTGTGTGTGAGAGTGTGTGTGGGAGTATGTGCGTGTCTGTGCATGTGTGTGTATGTGTGTGTGTGTGCGTGTGCAAGTGAGTGTGTATGCATGCGTGTGCACGTGTGTGTGCGCACGTGTGTTCTGTATGTGTGTGAGCGCGTGCATGCGTGTATGTGTGTACATATGTGTGTATAAGTGTGTGTGAGTATGTGCGTGTGTGTGTTTGTGTGTGCGTGTGCACGTGTGTGTGTATGAGTGTGTGTACTTTTGAGAGTGTGTGAGTGTGTGTATGTGTGCACGTGCTTGTATGTGTGTGTGTGAGAGTGGGCGCGCGCGTATGTGTGTGCATGCATGTGTGCACATGTGCATGTGTGCGTGTGTGTGTTACGTGTGTGTATGCGTGTAAGTGTGTGTGTGTATGTGTGTAGAGACTCAGTACAAAAATACATCATTGTGCAAGAACTTTATTCTGTTCTTCCACCTCCAGCAAAAACACCAATGTCTCCAGTGAACTAGTAACAAGCAGAGCCTGGTAAAGACAATGCCTATGTGAAGTCAAAGGTGAAGGGGAAGTGTAAAGACTAAATCAAAATGGAGTTGGATGGGGAATAAAACACTGTATTCCCCGCCATGCATTGATAGGCACTGATGGATTTCACTGCATCTGTTTTATTTTTTCTACCTAGAAATGATATCACACACATCTGAGCACCTTCCCACTACCAAAATCACTGGGAAATGCTTTTTTAATTAGTAACCACTCCAGTTATCACACCCATGTATCCATCTGTTTATTTACAAGCAAAGCCCATTATGGGCAATGCAAACCATCAAAGGTGAGGGGGATGTTAGAGAGCATGGGAAGGGACTAAATCAAAATGGAGTTGGATGAGTAAATAAAGCACTGTATCCCCCTCCATGTCATACTCTCTTGAAAGGCATTGAGAATATTGATGGACACCACGTGCTCCCTCTCCAACGTCATTCGGGCTCAAATGTAATTGTGGAAGTTGTGACAGGTAGTAGGTAGAGACAAGACACTCCTGTTTATATCTGTCAGCCAGGGCTCCCTGATTGGACCAGGTTAACAGCCCCAATCAGGGAACTCATATTCTATAAGGTCCACCTGGCTGACTTTGTTCCAACCATGACAGCTGTAATGTAATTTGTTTGAATTTGAAGTTTATGGGTGATTTCGGTTGCCTATTTTTTCCAGGGCTTTACTGATGCTGATACACAATGCAGGTGACCACTCCGGCCGCTACACGGAACTTGTGTCGTTGTTTCTGAAGAAATCCATGTTTGTATTTTCACATGATCACAGTAAGTACGCACCTCTGTGGCTGAGCCCTGTCATGGTAGTACATCAGGAATCTTTGGACAGTTGCAGCCAGCCCTCTCCTCAGGCAATCCCTCAGGATTAAGGATAACTTCCTCCCCTCTAGTTCAGTGTTCCAAACCTGCTGAAAATTCCATTCTCAGGGGTTTGCAATAATGTGGGCCAATTGGTGTTGGAAGGGCTAGGGAGGTGGATCGCTGGAAAGCTGGTATGTTCTCTGTCACATTCAACTGTATTGTTAATTTAGTTTTATTCATGCAATGAGGGCATCGCTGGCTGGCCCAGCATTTATTGCCCGCCCTAGTTGCCCCTTGAAAAGGTAGGGGTGAGCTGCCTTCTTGAACCACTGCAGTCCATGTATTGACCCACAACGCGCTTAGGGAGAGAATTCCAGATCTTGGCCCATCGACACCAAAGGAACGGCGATATATTTCCAAGGCGGAAGTGGGTACTGCAGATGGTGGAGATCAGAGTCAAGATTGGAGTGGTGCTGGAAAAGCACAGCAGGTCAGGCAGCATCCGAGGAGCAGGAAACATCGACGTTACAGGCAAAAGCCCTTCATCAGGAATGATATATTTCCAAATCAGGATGGTGAGTGGCTTGGAGGGGAACTTGCAGATGGAGGTATTTCCATGTGTCTGCTGCACTTCTGGATGTTAGTGGTTGAAATTGGAAGATGCTGTCTGAGGATCTTTGGTGAATTTCTGCAGTGTGTCTTGTAGATGGTACACACTGCTGCTACTGAGCGTCGGTGATGGAGGGAGCGGATGTTTGTGGATGTGGTGCCAATAAAGTGGGCTGCCTTGTCCTGGATGGTATCAAGCTTCTTGAGTGTTCTTGGAACAGCACCCATCCAGGCAAGTGGGGAGCATTCCATCAGACTCCTGACTTGTAGATGGTAGAGAGGTTTTAGGGAGTCAGGAAGTGAGGTTTTTTTTGATGTAGGCCCAATTATTTCTATGACTGGGAGGCTGCAGTAGCCATCAGCAATAACAACTGGGTATCTATCTATGGATAAGTCTACAGAATTGACAAGGACCTCAATCTATTGGACTTGGGATATAGTTAAGACACCTTGCAAGGATCACTGAATATAGAAGGTTCAGAGGGTAAAGTTAAAATTCAAATAATAGAAGCAAAGGGAGATTATGGGAAGAGACTAGCAGTTAACATAAAGGGGAATCTCAAAGCCTTTAATAGGCATATGAATAGCAAAAAAAAGTGATAAAAGAAAGTCATAGAGTCATAGAGATGTACAGCACAGAAACAGACCCTTCGGTCCAACCTGTCCATGCCGACCAGATATCCCAACCCAATCTAGTCCCACCTGCCAGCACCTGGCCCATATCCCTCCAAACCCTTCCTATTCATATACCCATCCAAATGCCTCTTAAATGTTGCAATTGTACCAGCCTCCACCACCACTCCAGGGAAAACAGCTCCAGCCTATTCAGCTTCTCCCTGTAGCTCAAATCCTCCAACCCTGGCAACATCCTTATAAATCTTTTCTGAACTCTTTCAAGTTTCACAACATCTTTCTGATAGGAAGGAGACCAGAACTGCATGCAATATTCCAATAGTGGCCTAACCAATGTCCTGTACAGCTGAACCAGTTAGGGGATTAGCTCAGGTAATAAATGAATGGTTTGCATCTGTCTTCAGCAAAGAAAGGATGCTTCCCCAGTCAAAGAAAATAAGATAATTAATATATGAGACTGTTTTAAAATTGATAAGCAGGAAGTATTGGATGGACTGACTATGATGAGCTGATAATGCACGTTTCGATGAGATACATCCAAGGATATAATCAAAGAAAGTGAGAGAGTGCAAATAATGGAGGTATTGGTTATAACTTTACAGTTTTTCTTAATCTCAGTGGTGATGCCAAAGAGCTGGAGAATTGCAAATTGTACACCCTTGTCCAAAAAGAGTACAAAGGTAAGTCCAGCAACTACTGGACCAAGGGGTGAAGGTGTCAGGATATGGACTAGGCCATTTTCGACTAAGATAGGAGAAATCCTTTCATTCAGAGAGCGCAGTGAGCCTGTGGTAATCTCTATCACTAAAGGCTGTGGAGGAAAATTCAATGAAAATATATACAGATACCCAGAAACGAGATGTGCCAATGGTGGCACGAGGTGAAACCTTCTCATACAGAGTAGAGAAAGTTTGGAATGCATTGCTTAAGTGTATTTTGGAGGCAGTTTCAACCAAGGTATCCAAGGGGGAATTAGAGTGTCTTCTGAAAAGGATGACTGCAGGTTAAGGATGGGAAATGGTACTAAATGGAAAGGCTCACTTAGAGAGCTGGAGCAGCCACAAGAGGCTGAATAACCTCCTCCTGGAATTCCACAACGCTTTTTTTGTAACTGGATGCAACTATTTCTCTGACTGGGAGGCTGCTGTAGCCATCAGTGACAACAAACAGGAGTCTACCAAAGGACAAGTCCACAGAATTGACAAGAAGCTCAATCCATTGGATCTGGGCCATAGCTTAGACTACCTTGCAAGGATCTCTAGGACTTAACATTATAGTTGCTTGATCTTGTGTACTACTATATGGTCAATTGCTGGAAAGTAACCCTTTCCTGAAGGAATTGTTTGGCTTTGGCAATTTCTTGATGGCCTTCATACATTCTGCCAACAGTCACCCATGCGTTGTGCACTTGTTGCACAACATGAGAGCAAATGTTGTTGTCATGGTATAATCAGCAAAAACATTGAAACTTCTCTGTGAAACAACAATTGCTTCTTAAATATGATTTGGAGATGCCGGTGTTGGACTGGGGTGTACAAAGTTAAAAATCACACAACACCAGGTTATAGTCCAACAGGTTTAATTGGAAGCACACTAGCTTTCGGAGCGACGCTCCTTCATCAGGTGATTGTGGAGGCTCGATTGTAACACAGAATTTATAGCAAAAATTTGCAGTATGATGTAACTGAAATTATACATTGAAAAATTGATTGTCTGTTAAGCCTTTCATCTGTTAGAATACAGTGATAGTTTCACTTCTTTCATGTGTAAATCACAAAACCCTTTTTTGTTAAAGTTGCATTCTCGGGTTAGCTGTAACAATGGTGATAGCTAGACAATGTGTATGTTTAACATATTGTCTAGCTATCACCATTGTTAACAGCTAACCCGAGAATGCAACTTTTTAAAAAAAGGGTTTTGTGATTTACACATGAAAGAAGTGAAACTATCACTGTATTCTAACAGATGAAAGGCTTAACAGACAATCAGTTTTTCAATGTATAATTTCAGTTACATCACACTGCAAATTTTTGCTATACATTCTGTGTTACAATCAAGCCCTCCACAATCACCTGATGAAGGAGTGTCGCTCCGAAAGCTAGTGTGCTTCCAATTAAACCTGTTGGACTATAACCTGGTGTTGTGTGATTTTTAACTTCTTAAATACGAGCAGCTTTCCACCACCCATCACCCACCAGCCTGATGACAGCCTGACTCTGTCTGTCTGCAACTGCCAACCAGGAAAAGAACTGTTCTGATATATCGCAATCGTTCGCGTTATAAGAAAGTCACATAGTAGCGGCACCATCTAAACTAATGGGACCAGAATCATGTTACAGCTGATCCAAGTAAGGGAAGTTTGTGTTCTACAGATAATAGGCAAGATTCTTCGATTGCATTATAGCCAATTCTCATTGAGTAAACGCGCAATATAGCAGAACAGACAGCACTGTGTTTACAGCAGACACTGAGCAAACCTCCACAAAAGCTACAAAATGTTTATTTTGCAGAATTCTCACCGTCAAGGTGAGGAGTTTGGCTGATGTGAGAACAGCCAGAGTTAGAACAGGATGGACAATAAATTCTGGCCCAGCCAGTGATGCCCATATTCCGCAAGAGAATAAATTTAAAAAGGATTGTTCATGAGCAATAGCATTGGATTTTTTTCATTAAAACAATTACTCCATGTGTTTTGCTTCTTCTTACATCTCCTTCTGTTTCTTCTATTCTGTATGGCAGTTACAAGTGAACAATATATTGAACCTTTAGAACTTGGAGCAGGAGTCAGAAATATTCAGCTCCCTGATGTAATACCATCCAAGCTGATCTTATCTCAGTCTCAACTCCTCCCGAACCCCTACAACCCTTCAACCAATTACCAATTAAAAATCTGTCAGTCGCCTCCTTAAATCTGTCATCAACAGTTTTGATCACTTACAGTGTGGAAACAGGCCTTTCGGCCCAACAAGTCCACACCGCCCCGCCAAAGCACAACCCACCCATACCCCTAAATGTACCCCTTACCAACACACTACGGGCAATTCAGCATGGTCAATTCACCTGACCTGCACATCTTTGGACCGTGGGAGGAAACCCATGCAGACACGGGGAGAATGTGCAAACTCCACACAGTCAGTCGCCTGAGGCGGGAATTGAACCTGGGTCTCTGGCGCTGTGAGGCAGCAGTGCTAACCACTGTGCCATCGTGCCGTCCACTGCACTCTGGTACAGTGAATTCTCTTCCAACTTCTTCCACCAGGCTGAACATACAGAAGGGAGAAAGGAAGGACTGCAGACGCTGGAGATCAGCACCAGCAAGTGTGGTGCTGGAATAGCACAGCCGATCATGCAGCATCCGAGGAGCAGGAGTTACGATGTTTCGAACATAAACTCTTCATCAGAAACATTCCTGACAAAGACCTTATGCTCGAAATGTCGACTCTCCTGCTCCTTGGATGCTGCCTGACCGGCTGTGCTTTCCCAGCACCCCAGAAGGCACAGAAGCTTGAACACACACACACGCACCAACAGGTTCAAGAGCAGCTTCTTCCCTGCCATTATTAATGGACCTTTCTAACTTCAAATAATGTTGTTCTTGCTTTGTATACCTCCTGTACAGATGTAATAATGTGTGCCTCATCTCTGTCTTAGCCCCCTATGACTGTATGTCCTTGTTGGCTATGATCTGCCTGTGCTGCTCACAAAACAAAACTTTTCACTGTACTCAGATACGTGATGACAATAAATCAAATCCAAACTCAAATCAAAAGATTCACAACTCTTTGAGAGAATTAATTCCCCCTCATCTTTGTTTAAATCTGCCACTCTTATGCTAAAACTGTGACCTTTCATTCTAGACGCAATTTGAAAACACTATGCAGATGACATGTCTCGCCCAGAGGAATTGGTTTTGAATGAGTTTCTCCCTGATGATGGGCACCTTGGCTGGGGATAGGATTCTGATGTTGGTCCACATTGCTTGTGTTACTCCTCCAGTATTTTGGGGTGCCTCCTGTAGAGTGTTCAATTTCAGAGCATGTGGATCTTTGCTCCTTGGTAAGCCCCATCTTCATCCAATGGGTTCCTACAACAATATACCACTCCCATCACCCCATTAAGGTTTTTGAGTCTCTACTCATGGAAGGCAGGTGCATGCTGTGAAATGCAGCTTGGTCTCCACTGTCCTAATGTAACCTTCTGCCAAGTATGGAAAAGAGCATTTTAAGAAGCAGGTGGGCGGCATGGTGGCACAGTGGTTAGCACTGCTGTCTCACAGCGCCAGAGACCTGGGTTCAATTCCCAACTCAGGCGACTGACTGTGTGGAGTTTGCACGTTCTCCCCGTGTCTGCGTGGGTTTCCTCCCACAGTCCAAAAATGTGCAGGTTAGGTGAATTGGCCACGCTAAATTGCCCATAGTGTTAGGTGTAGGGGAATGGGTCTGGGTGGGTGCGCTTTGGTGGGTCGGTGTGGACTTGTTGGGCCGAAGGGCCTGTTTCCACAGTGTAAGTAATCTAATCTAATCATTGCAAAATCATCATAACCAACTGTACTTACAACATTACGGCTCAAAGATATTGCCCTCACTGATGACTCACTTTTGTCTACTAAGCTTACATCATCACAAAACAATAAATGGCTCACTTCAAAATAAAAAAAAGGGTTGAATTTTACAGGCTTTGTAAAGTTTGGGCGGCATGGTGGCTCAGTGGTTAATACTGCTGCCTCACACTGCTAGGGATCCGGGTTTGATTCCAACCTCAGGTGACTGTCTGTGTGGAGTTTGCACATTCTCCCCGTGTCTGCGTGGGTTTCCTCCGGGTGCTCCGGTTTCCTCCTACAGTCCAAAGATGTGCAGGTCAGGTGAATTGGCCATGCTAAATTGCCCCATAATGTTCAGGGATATGTCGGTTAGGTGCATTAGTCAGGGGTAAATGTAGAGTAACAGGGCAGGGGAATGGGTCTGGGTGAGTTATTCTCAGAAGGTCGGTGTGGACTTGTTGGGCCGAATGGCCTGTTTCCACACTGTAGAGATTCTATGATTTGGGGGCAGGGGGATGGGGGTGACAGCCTGGAGATAATAAGGAAGGTGGATCGCGTGCCCATCACCCTCTCATTGCCATGGTGTTGTGCCTACAAGAGGGAAGGTGGAGGACGGTTCCCAGTTCTCAGAACCTAATGGAGCCACTTAAGTGACCAATTAAGAGAAAGTCATCTCCTGGCCAAATGGGGTGGCTGTCTGGGACTATAGGCCAATACATCCCCTGGACCTAATTGTTTATTAGCATTCTGAAACACATAGGTACAGAGAGCATGGACATGTTGATGTTAATCATCCAAGATTCATCAAATTCTGGAAAATTCCCAGAGGATTGGAAAACTGCCGACGTAACACCCTGATTCAAAAAGAGGAGACAAAAATAGAAATCACCTATGTCGAGGGATTTGAGAATTAATGGGTACGGTGGGAAAGCAGGAATAGGTACTGTCAACTACGATCATATTTAATGATGGGGCAGACTCAAAGGGCCAAATGGCCTACTTCCGTTTCTATTTTCTAATGTTTCTACAGTTTCAGTACCCAATGCCACATTTTCAGAGGGGGTGGATTGTTGATTAGTGATCAAAGAAAACTTTCACTAATCATCTCTGCCTGAACACAGAAGTACCAAGTTTCACCTCATGCCTTCACTCAGCTCCTGCCATGTACTGCCAACACAAGGTAGTTCAAACATTAGCCCACGGAGAATCTAAAACATCTCTCTGTATCAGAGAGGGAGAGAGAGAGAGAGAGAGAATTGATTATGGAATTGAGTGGCCCCTCTCCACATGAAGAAAGGAGGCAGATCCACATGAACAACCACTGTTGACAGAGGAATTGGACCCATGTCATTGGCGTTACACAATGCCTTAATTAAAATTAATCTTTTTACAGAATATGAACATCGCCGGCTGGCCAGCATTTGTTGCCCGTCCCTAGTTGCCCCCTTAGAAGGTAGGTAGTGAGCTGCCTTCTTGAACCACTGCAGTCCACATGCTGTAGGTAGACCCACAATGTTGTTGGGGAGAGAGTTCCAGGTTTGACCTAGTGACTCTGAAAGACGATTTCAAAGTGAAGATGGCGTGTGACTCAGAGGGACGGTTGTAGCTGCTGGTGTTTCCATGTATCTGCTGCCCTTGTCCATTCAAGATGGTGGAAGTCACTAAGTTTGGAAGGTGATGCCCGCTGCAATGTTCCAGTGAAGCTCAACGCAAATTGGAGGAACAGCATCTCATCTTCCGACTAGGCATGTTACAGCCTGCCGGTCTCAACATTGAATCCAACTACTTCAGATGATTATCCCATCTCGACCCCTCTGGTTTCATTCTGCTCCGTAATTTTATTTCATTTATTTTATTTATTTTTTTTAATTTTTTTTTCACTGTTCTGTACCTCTTATTTCTTGATTGTCTCCCTTTCTCTCACGCCCCACTCTCTCATCACCTTTTTCCTCTCCTCTTCCCCCTTTGCTACCCGTCTCCCCTGTTTTCCATTTTGCCTCTGCTTCACCCATCCCCCCATCCCCCACATATTTTGTCACATAGCAGTGGCTTCAGCTTTGGTCATTCACAGCTCCTCGTCTCCCTATAATCTCTCCATGATTACCTTTGCTTCTGGAGCCATGACTCACCTTATTGTTTTCACCTTCTCTCAGCCGAGTATAAATACCTCCCTATTTCTCTCTTTTTTAAGCTTTGGCAAAGGGTCAGTTAGACTCGAAATGTCAGCTCTTTTCTCTCCTTACAGATGCTGCCAGACCTGCTGAGATTTTCCAGCATTTTCTCTTTTGATGCCACAGACTCGTTGCTGAAGGTATCTTGTGGATGGTACACGCTGACGTTACTGTACATCAGTGATTGAGGGAGTGAATCGTTAGGTTTGTGGGATGATTTGCCAGTCACTAGGCTGTTTTATGCTAAATAGCAATGAGCTTCTTAGCATGAGATACTTGGTTCAGTTCAGCTTTTGGTCAATGATAATTACCAAGATATTGAAAGTTAGGAATATAGTGATGTTAATGCCACTGAGTGCTGAGGGGAGATAGTTAGATTCTCTTTTCTTGGAGATCGCCACTGCATGGTGCTCATGTGGCACATATATTGCTTACCATTTCAGCCAAAGCCTGGATATTGTTCAGACGGTTTTGCATTTGAACACAGACTGCTTCAGTATCTGAGAAATCACGAATGGTGCTGAACATTGTGCAATCATCGGCGAACATCCCCACTTCTGACCTTATGATGGAGGGAAGGTCATTGATGAAGCAGCTGTAGACGGTTGGGCCTAGGACACTACCCTGAGGAACTCCTGCAGAGGTGTCCTGGAGCTGACCTCCAACAACCATGATCGTCTTCCTAGTGTCAAGTGTGACTCCAACATGTGCAGAGTTTGCCCCTGATACTCATTGATCCCAGGTTTTCTAGGGCTCCTTGATGCCACACTCGGTCAAATGCAGCTTTGGTGGCAAGGGCTGTCACTCTCACCTCCCATCTGGAAATCAGCTCGTTTGAACCAAGGCTGTAATGAGGTCAGGAGCTGGGTGGCCTAAGTCCAAACTGGGCATCACTGAGCAGGTTATTGCTGAGCGGGTGCTGCTTGAGAGCACTGTTGACCATGTACAGCATTTCTTACATTCACTGAGTGTTTGAGGGAGCTCTGCAGCCAATCGTTGAAACCCTGGAGGGCAAAATATTTTGTCTCCTCTTTGCACAGTTGGCCATGGACAGAGTGAAGGCGATCGTCTGTGGGTGTCCGATTTCAGAATATATGTCCGAGATTGTGTACAGCATCTTGACATGATGAAGAGGCAGTTTCCCGCTCTAAGGATTTACATATTCGCAGTTTCCATGGTAAGTAACTTATTGGAAGAAATTGTATTGATTTGCATGTTATTTATTTTGTCATGTTTTTGAAAAAAGGGTAAAGTCACCACAGTCCTGCTCTCTCAACAGAGAGATGATTGGAGATGATCTAGAAAGGGGAGAGGTTAAGAAGGAAAATCTTTCAATGGTAACCTCAGCTGGTGTGGGAATTGAATCCACGCAGTTTACATTACTCAGTATCACAAAACCAGTTCTCCAGCCACCAGACCTGGGCAGCATGGTGGCTCAGCGGTTAGCACTGCTGTCTCACAGCACCAGGGTCCCACGTTTGATTCCAGCCTCGGGCAACTGTTTGTGTGGAGTTTACACATTCTCCCCGTGTCTGTGTGGGTTTCCTCCGGGTGCTCCAGTTTCCTCCCACAGTCACAAAGATGTGTAGGTCAGGTGAATTGGCCATGCTAAATTGCCCATAGTGTTAGGTGCATTGGTCTGGGTGGGTTGCTCTTCGGAGGGTCGGTGTGGACTTGTGGGCCAAAGGGCCTGTTTCCACACTGTGGGGAATCTAATCAGTTAGCCAATTCCAATTCTATTTGTTACATACATCAGCCTAGCTGAGAGTCATAGAGACAGAGTGTCACACAGGATGGAAGCAGGCCCTTCAGCCCACCCATGTCTATGCAAGCCAACAAACACCAAGCTGTACTAACCCTATTTATGTACACTTGGTCTGTAGCCTATGCCTTAAAAGCTCGTTCTTCAATGTTGCAAGAGTACCTGCCTCCACACTCTCTCAGGCAGTGGCTTCCTTATTTCTACCAGCCTCTGGGTGAATTTTTCTTTCCTTCAGATCTCCTCTAAGTTGCTCCCATGTTATTTACAGGGCTCCATTGGCAGTGCTACCAAATCATAGTCTGAAAGCAATGATTCTGGATTCCATTCCCCCTTTACCCACGCTCCCCTTCATCCTCCACTCCATTAACCGAAGCAGGGATTTCACCTCCACACTCCCTGGGCCTGAATATTAACAGGACAGGGTTACTTACTGAGGTTTGGAAAGCAGGCTTTCCTACCTGTGTGCCTTTTGAATGTGATGTGGAGATTCTGGTGTTGGACTGGGTGGACAAGGTCAGAAGCCACACGACACCAGGTTATAGTCCAACAGGTGTATTTGAAATCACAGGCTTTGGTGTACTGCTCCTTTGTCAGGTGACTTCACTTGATGACGGGGCAGTGCTCCGAAAGCTTGTGATTTCAAATAACCTGGTGCCATTTGAATGTGACTGTCTGCTTGTCACTTGTCAGCAATATTGATATGAGTTCTAAAGATATGAGTTCTCTCTCTGTAGATGCTGCATGACCTGCTGAGATTCCTCAGCATTTCCTGTTTTTTCAGCATCTGCTGTATTTTGCTATTAACTGCTATTATTATAGTAGGCAGCCTATTCCCATAGAAATTGCTGGAAAAGGTCTGGCAGCACCTGTGGAGAGAAATCAGAGGGTCGAGTGACCCTTCCTCAAAGACTGACAGTAGCTAGGAAAATGTTGGTTTATGTGCAGAAGATAGGGTTGGGTGAGGGGGGTGGTAAGAAGTAAACGATAGGTGGGGATAGAGCCCAAAGAGAGAGAAGAACAGTTCATAGAACATAGAACATAGAACATAGAACATAGAAGAATACAGCGCAGTACAGGCCCTTTGGCCCTCGATGTTGCGCCGATCCAAGCCCACCTAACCTATACTAACCCACTATCCTCCATATACCTATCCAATGCCCGCTTAAATGCCCATAAAGAGGGAGAGTCCACCACTGCTACTGGCAGGGCATTCCATGAACTTACGACTCGCTGACTGAAGAACCTACCCCTAACTTCAGTCCAATATCTACCCCCCTTAATTTAAAGCTATGCCCCCTTGTAATACCCGACTCCATACGCGGGAAAAGGTTCACACTGTCAACCCTATCTAACCCCCTAATCATCTTGTACACCTCAATCAAGTCACCCCTAAACCTTCTTTTCTCTAATGAAAACAGCCCCAAGTGTCTCAGTCTTTCCTCATACGATCTTCCTTCCATACCAGGCAACATCCTGGTAAACCTCCTCTGCACCCGTTCCAGTGCCTCCACATCCTTCCTATAGTATGGCAACCAAAACTGCACACAATACTCCAGATGCAGCCGCACCAGAGTCTTATACAACTGCATCATGACCTCAGGACTCCGGAACTCAAATCCTCTACCAATAAAAGCCAGTACGCCATATGCATTCCTCACCGCACTATTTACCTGGGTGGCAACTTTCAGAGACCTGTGTACATGGACACCAAGATCCCTCTGCTCATCCACACTACCAAGTATCCGACCATTAGCCCAGTACCCCATCTCTTTGTTATTCTTCCCAAAGTGAATCACCTCACACTGAGCGGAGGGGGGTGAGGGGAGGGGGGGGGGGGTCAGGGATTTAGAAAGCTGTTGGCCCATAAGAAGTGCTGTAAAGATAGTCCTCTTCCTCTGAAGCTTATCTCTGCCTCCCTTCAACTATGGGGTTTGTTGAAACCTGGGGTAAACCCAACTTCTGGTCACCACATCATAGGAAGGATGTGGAAGTTCAACAAAGGAGTGGATAATGATCTGGCTGGGAGGATGAATGGCTGTTAATGGAGACTGTTAATGGCTAACAATGGATTGTGTGTCACAGGAGAACCGTGAGATCATGCTGCAGCTGTACAAAACTCTGGTGAGGCCACACTTGCAATATTGCATACAGTTCTGGTCACCACATCATAGGAAGGATGTGGAAGTTTTGGAAAGGGTGCGGAGGAGATTTACGAGGATGTTGCCGGGTATGGAGGGAAAGTCTTACTAAGAAGGGCTGAGGGACTTAAGGCTGTTTTCATTAGAAAAAGACGTGACTTAATTGAGACATATAAGATAATCATATGGTTAGATAGGGTGGACAGTGAGAGCCTTTCTCCTCGGATGGTGATGGCTAGGATGAGGGGACGTAGTTTTAAATTGAGGGGTTGTAGATATAGAACAGATGTCAGAGGTAGTTTCTTTACTCAGAGAGTAGTAAGGGTGTGGAATTCCCTGCCTGCAACAGTACTTGGCTCACCAACTTTAAGGGCATTTAAATGGTCATTGGATAAACATATGGATGATAATGGAATAGTGTAGGTTAGGTGGGCTTTAAATTGGTTTCACAGGTCGGTGCAACACCGAGGGACGAAGGGCCTGTACTACGCTGTAATGTTCTATGTTCTATGTTCAGACAAGGTATGTGTGGGGTTGGGGTAAGGACATGGGAGAGCTCAAGCCCTAAAGTTATTGAACTCACTATTGAGTCCAGAAGGCTATAGGGTCCCCAAGCAGAAAATGACGTATTCCCATTTGGAAAGGCTGTTTTATCCCAGGGTATGCCCAATCCCAGAAGTGTGTCATATTGTAAAGGGGTTCTGTTTGTTGGGGGAGGGGGGTGAGGGGAGAATCCAAACCTCCAACTCACCCTCAATGCCATATCTCCGTACCTGGGCTGTTTTATCCCAGGGTATGCCCAATCCCAGAAGTGTGTCATATTGTAAAGGGGTTCTGTTTGTTGGGGGAGGGGGGTGAGGGGAGGGGGGGGGGTCAGGGATTTAGAAAGCTGTTGGCCCATAAGAAGTGCTGTAAAGATAGTCCTCTTCCTCTGAAGCTTATCTCTGCCTCCCTTCAACTATGGGGTTTGTTGAAACCTGGGGTAAACCCAACTTGCTGTTGTACAATCTGCCAAGGTAGTTAAATTGGAAATTGACTGCCTCATCAAAATATTCAAACCCTCAGGAGGGAGTTGTAAGTTAGAGTTTTAAAATCTTAACATCTTGAACTGACACCAACACCCCCATTTTTGAGAGTGAGTTTCTCCTCCACTTCTTGACCACTTCTCCCTCTCCTCCCTCCTAACCACTTCCTACTCCTTCTTCCCCCTACTCCAGCTTCTGAACTTCCTCAACAGTCCCCTGGTTTTGGCTCTGGTTCTGTCATTTCTCAACTCTATTCCAATCATATCCTTGACCCAAATGACATGGGATGTCCCAATGCTTTAGTCTGATGTACATTTTCTGCGAGATTAGGCAGTCGAGCAGACTTGGACTCAAGATATCTCTTTCGACCAAATCCAAAATGAGACAAGGGAGACAAGACTGAGACGGACGATAGTGGCACACCATATGAATTGTTCAATGGATAGTAGAGTTGATGAAAGGTCCCAGGTTCAACTCTTGGAATTGTCTGAAGTTAGCTGAGCAAACTTGTTTGGTAGCACAATCACCTCTGAATCCAAAGACCATTAGTTTGAGTCCGACTCTGGTCTCATGCTAACATAGAGAACGTTGATCTTTATATTCCAGTTCTCTAGTACTGTTGTTCCATTCCTCTCTGCTCAGTCTCGTTTGGATGGGGCAGTTGAAGGAAGAGTTATATCACATCATTAGATTCACCAATGGCCTTTAGGGAAGGAAACTGCCAGCCTCCATGTGACTCCAGCCCCACAGCAATGTGGTTAACTCTTAACTGCCCTCCAGGCTATAATGCTGATCGAGCCAGTGACAACCTACATCATGTGAATCAAATTTTAAAATATATCATTAGCATACATTCTCATTATTCTACATGAAGATTCAAAATTGGAATAGTATCAAATTAACAGTATCCTGTTCAAACTGCCACACTGGTTCATTTTGAATAATTTCATTCAACCTTTGAGATATAATATTCTTGGTGCCACTATACTGCTGAAGAATTCTGAAGCTTGCTGAGTGAGGAAAACATTAACTTTATAAAAGAAACATCTTGCTCTGGTGTCATCCAACTACAAGGCTGCAAGGGGGAGCGGGAACATCCAACATTGCTTCACCCCCTTCAATAATAAAGACTGCGCTCAGTAACATATGACAAAGTCAGATTTAACCACAGATGCTACATGAGGGGAGGATGAGAAAATCAATATGAAATGATACAATGCCGACTTAGCAGGAATCCCATTTACTGAAAGGATACAGTCAGCAAATATATGAAGGACTGTGAGAGTGAACGGTGTTCCCTGTGAGAGGAGGGTTATTTTCATTCACAGATTACACCCACATCACCCTCTCAGCCTGAACTGAGCTCAGGCTGTTAATTGTTTTTCACTCCAATTGATAGGGACAATTTTTCCAATGAAATTTTGTGTTTATCAGAATGGGGTCTGGAGCTTGGTGAAATGGAACATTTTCCATTTGAACTGGTAGAGTTGGCATCAAACACTCCCAGGACAAAGACAGCACAGGGCTCAATACAGCGTAAAGCTATCTCTACATTGTCCCTGTCAAACACTCCCAAGACAAACTCAGCACAGGGCTCAATACAGTGTAAAGCTATCTCTGCATTGTCCCTGTCAAACACTCCCAGGATTGGTGTAGCACAGGGCTCAATACAATGTAAAGCTTTCTCTATATTGTCCCTGTCAAACACTCCCAAGATCGGTGTAGAGCAGGGCTCAGTACAGAGTAAAGCTCCCTCTACTATTTTAAATTGGAAGTAAAGCTCCCTTGACATTGTTCTCAAACATTCCCAGAACAGGCATAGCACAGGGCTCAATACAATGTAAAGCTCTCTCTATATTGTCCCTGTCAAACATTCCCAGGACAGGTATAGCACAGGGCCCAGTACAGGGTAAAGTTCCCTCTACAATTTTAAACTGGAAATAAAGTTTCTCAACACTGTTCTCAATCATTCCCAGGTCAGGGACAGTATGAGGCTTTAAAATGAGTGAAGTTTCCTTACTGTTTGAACTGAAAATAAAGCTCCATCTAGACTGTCCCCAAGAAACACTCCCAGGACAGATACAGCATGGGTTTAGATACAGAGTAAAGATCCCTCTACACTGCCTCCGTCAAATACTCCTAGGACAGGGACATACAGGGTTAGATACAGCAACTCTATGGTATAGGCAGATTTGGATGCCAAGTTGTGCACAGCAGGATCCCACAGGCAGCTGCAGTGTTCGGGTAGTCTGCGTTTTTATTCCTTTTCCGATTGAGGGTGGAGTTTTTAGTGCTAGGGTCTTTAAATCCCACCTGAGCCGGGTATGAACAGCACCTCCAAAAAGATAGCACTCCCTCAGTGCAGTCATCATTCTGTTATTAGCTGGTACAGGCAACCTTCAAATTCTGTCCCAGGCAAATATTGTAAAGCCTTCAGCAATGTGAATAATAGCACTTCACGTTGCAAGCAATATACTCACCTGAGGAACAGTGACAATGCCCCTTCATGATAAAGAACTACAAGTGACCTGAGCTGACCTCTTTGCTTTTACATCAGCTAAAGCTGAGTCCATTTTATTAAGATCCTGTTGGTTGGAGATGTTTTCAATCTCCTAAAGACATTAACACAAGCTCAGGGCTGTCTGAATCAACTACATTGCTGTGTGTCTGGAGTCACAAGGGGGCCAGACCAGGTGAGGCCAGCAGTTTCCTTCCATGAAAGCCTTTTAGTGAACCAGATGTGTTTTTCCTGACAACTGACAATGATTCCATGATCATAATTAAAGTCTTACTTCTGGAATTTTATTGAATTCAAATTCCACCCTCTACAACAGTAGGATTTGAGCCTAGATCTCCAGATCATTACCTGAGTCTCAGTTAATAGATCTAGCAATAATACGACTATGCCATCACCTCCCTCAGCTGGAACTGATAATCTGTCTATTCCAGTCTGTTCCACATTTAATAAGATTATGGTTTATCCTCCATCTTGACCCCAGCTTCTCATGTTATCCCCATATCCCTTAATTCCTGGAAATCTACCAATCTCTCTTGAGTCTACTCAACAATTGAGCATCTACAGCTGTCAGCAGTAGACAATTCCAAAGATTCACAAGATTTAGCCTGATTCCCTGTCCTGGGAACTGAGATGGCTGGATGACAAGGCCTACTTGTCATTGAGAAGGTCACGGTGAGTATTGCTGTCAAGCAAGTAACTGGCCTTGGATGTTTCCCACAGTCAGTATCCATCTGATTCTCACTCAGGACTGGTCAGGCTACACCAGAAGCCCACCTGTGGACAACACTGTCAGTCTGACTCTGACGCACAACAATAGAGGTGAAATTCACCTGGGAGAGCAGCGCAAAGTGCTCACCAGTAGTTAATGCATCTCACACAATTTGCTTTTCCATTGATTTATGAGCTATTCCCCATAGCCACCTCCTGCCTACAATCCTCCAAGAACTCTATGTTCCTCCGATTCTGGCTAGTTTACCAATCCCACTTCCTTCACTCCACTATAATTTTAGTTGCCTGGGCCCCATGTTCTCCTTAAGCCTCTCTGTCTCTATATTTTTTCTCCCTAATCCCTTCTTCTGTCCAAGCGATGGATTACTTGGCGCGAAATCTCCATATGAGTCTTGGTGTCATATTGTGTTTGACCATGATCTTGTTTTAGCAAAATAAAGGTGTCATGTAAATGCGTGTTGTTGGTAAGGGGAGAGGATAACTGGCTAGGGTGTGAAAATGGATCCTGATGTTCTCTTGCCCCTTCTTCACAGCCCCCCACCCCAGAAGATTGACCCAGTACAGGCCAGGAACCAGACCCAGGCACTTCACAGTGGTGTGGACTCGGACTGCATTGGGTAGCACCTGCATCGACTGAGCTACTGTGGTGACTTTGCCCACCAGAGTACATCAAGGGCTTTACCTTATCGTGTTAATCTCTTAACTTTGGTCTCCTCTTGTATTTTAGGGAGCATTGGTTGCAACTTATGTTTTTTACGACAGACCACTTGACATCGCTGGGCTAATTTTTATTGCACCTTTGGTGTTAATGAACCCCGAGTCAGCAACACGTGGCAAGGTACAAACAAATACCCCGAACATTTCGTTCACAAAGAAAGCAAACCTGGCTCGGATAGTTTGTACTAGTCTTGAAGTCTTTGACAATGAGAACACTCTCACATTAGTGAGGTATTGGAACACTTCCACTCAGTGATGGTAAAGGTGAACTTGTAAATGCCTAAGAGCAGACAGCCCATGTATCTGCAACCTGTACATCTCAATGGTGGAGGTTTTGGGTTTGGAGGGGACAGTTCTTGCTATCGACATTTCGCAACCTGTTATGTGTCAGGAGTGTAACTTAAGAGGAAACGTTAACAAATGGAGAGTTGAACTTACAAGAGAAATTGACAAACACCAATATGGGCCAATGGGGGACCTTACATGTATTTACAATTGGGTGTCCAAGAGCAATAGCACATATGCCTGTCTCTCAGGACACCAGGGCATGAACATATTGAAGGAAGGCAGGCAAGGAGTGGAGAACTATGACCCTTTCTTCTCCCAGCTCTTTTCATTGCATCATAACAACACAATCCTTCCATTCATCCATCCTGCAAGAGCTAATCCAACTACCCCTTAAGAACATCTGTACTGTTCAGCACCAGTTGCACCTAAATAGTGAGTAGCCATTCTGTGACTGTCCCTTCCAAACCCAAGACCTGCACCATCTAGACTTATAAGGGCAGCAGTTATAGGCACAGGTGCTATCTGCACTAGCACATCCATTTGTAAATACTTGTAAGGTCCCCAATTGATGCATGTTGGTTTTGTCAATTTCTCTTGTAAGTTCAACTCTCCATTTGTTAACGTTTCCTCATAAGTTACACTCCTGACACATAACAGGTTACGAAGTGTTAGCAGCAAGATCTGACTCTTCAAACCTTTGAACCAGGATTTTCTCATGGGTCCCAGTTCCAGTAGAGATTAAGCCCATCTATCATCTAGCCCCACTCCCAAGAACTTTCAATCCAACGAGCCGGGAATTTTTGAGGGACAAGGATATTCAGAGTAGATAGGTTGTTAGGGCAAAGGAATTAAAAATGATCAGGAATAGATGGGAATGTGGAATTTGGAACACAACCAGATCAGCCATAATCAGACCAGATGGCAGAACTAGCCTGCAGGGCAGAATAGCATGCTCCTTACGTTGTACAGTTACACCTCTAGTATGCACAAGGAGGCAGGGACATTGATTTGTCTTGAGACTTGTGTCACCACCATTTGGTGGACAACACAGCCACATCTAGAGCTGGGCTCATCAGCTGTTTGCTTTGCTTCCTACTTTCTAGATGTTGTTTTCCAAAATGGTGAACCACCTGCTGCCAAACGCTCCTCTGGGTTACATTGATCCCCAAGCAACATCAAGAGATGAAGCCCAGGTTGGTTTGTGATTGTTTGTTTATGATCATGGCTTTGAATGAAGACTCTGTTGGAGCTCACCTTTTACTGCAGCAACAAGAGGAGTCAGCAAGAACCTAGACTACTTCCCTCATTTAAGCTATCTCACTAAGTCTATTCAACGGAGCTGCAGTCTCTCCTGACAGAAGTAACACTTGGACTTAATGAAATATAACTTCCTGACTTATTCCCAAAACAAATACAGGAACAGCTGTTGGCATTTGGCCTATCAAGCCTGTGCTGTCATTTTGTTGGCTATGGGAACACAGCCTTTTTAATCCCATTTAACTCTTAATTCACAGATTCAGATAGTGTTCTGGGGACCTGGTTTAGAATCCCATCACAGCGGAAGTTGAAATTTAAATTCATTAAAAATCTGGAATTAATACACTAATTTTTTTCATTCGCTCACAGGACATAGATCATAGAGATATACAGCACGGAAACAGACCCTTCGGTCCAACTTACCCATGCTTTCTAGATAGCCCAACCCAAGCTAGTCCCACCTGCCAGCACCCAGCCCATATCCTTCCAAACTCTTCCTACTCACATACCCATCCAGATGCCTTTTAAATGATGTAACTGTACCAGCCTCCACCACTTCCTTTGACAGCTCATTCCATACACATATCACCCTCTGCGTGAAAAATGTTGCCCCTTAGGTCTTTTTTATATCTTTCCCCTCTCACCCTAAACCTATGCCCTCTAGTTCTGGACTCCCCCACCCCAGGGAAAAGACTTTTGGTGGCACTGTCTGGGCCCAGTATTAATTGCCTGTCCCTTGCTTCTCTTGAGAAGGTGGGGGTGAGCTGCCTTCTTGAACTGCTACAGTCCGTGTGCTGTAGGTTATCCCACATTGCAGTTAGGGGGACGAATTCCCAGGATTTTGACCAGTGACAGTGAAGGAACGGTGATAGATTTCCAAGTCAGGGTGGCTCGGAGGGACATTGGAAGAGATAGATAGTGTTCCCAAGTATCTGTTGCCCTTGTCCTTCTAGATGGAAGTGGCTGTGGGTTTGGAAGGAGCTGTCTGAGGATCTTTGGTGAATTTCTGCAGTATATCTTGAACATAGTTCTTGTGGATGTGGTGCCAATCAAGTGGGCTGCTTTGTCCTGGATGGTGTTGAGCTTCTTGAGTTTTGGTAAAGCTGCATCCACCCACCCAAGAGGGGACCTGCTGAGTTTCTCCAGCAACTTTCATATTTATTTCAGATCTCCAGCACTGACACTAATTGCTGTGCCCGAGAGTGTGGTGCTGGAAAAGCACAGCAGATCAGGCAGCATCCGAGGAGCAGGAAAATCAATGTTTCGGGCAAAAGCCCTTCATCAGGAATGAGGCTGGGAGCCTCGAGGGTGGTGAGATAAATGTGAGGGGGTGGAACTAGTCTCCAGCATCTGCAGTCCTCACTTTTGACTAATTGCTGTGCACAAACCCTCGAACAGCTGCAGGAATGTTGATTGTGACAATAACCTTTCCACTTACCCCAATGAAGATTCCTTCATATTTATGAAGACCGTGCAGGATTTGCATATTGATAGCAACACACTACCCTTGTGCTCATTTGACACCAACAGCCTGCATCACGTAAGGAAGCCATAGACATCTGAACTGGAACCATGGTGATCCAGACCATTGTGTAAATCAATATAATTGAACTGGTCAGCTCAGCAACTCATGCAGTTGAGTTTAGTCTTAACATCAGGAAAGCTATGGGTGGAGTCAGAGAAAATGGTGAGATTCTTAATGAGTACTTTGCATCGGTATTCACCAAGGAGAGGGACATGATGGATATTGAGGTTAAGGAGAGATGTTTGATTACTTTCAGTCAAGTCAGTGTAAGGAGGAGCGAGTGTTGAATTCTAACAGACATTAAGGTGGACAAGTCCCCAGGTCCGGATGGAATCTAGCCCAGGTTGCCTCTGAACCCTTTGCAAAGCTTCCACATCTTTCCTATAATGTGATGACCAGAATTGTATGCAATACTCCAGGTGTGGCCTTACCAGTGTCTTGTACAGCTGAAGCATGACCTTGTGGCTCCAAAACTCAATCCCTCTACCAATAAAGGCCAATACATCATATGCCTTCTTAAAAACCCTATCAACCTGGATGGCAACTTTCAGAGAATTATCCACCTGGACACCGAGATCTCTCTGTTCATCTACACTGCCAAGAATTTTACCATTAGCCCAGTATTCTACATTCCTGTTACTTCTTCCAAAGTGAACTACCTCACACCTTTTCACATTAAACTCCATTTGCCACTTCTCAGCCTAGATCTGCATCTTATCTATGTCCCTCTGGAACCCACAACATCCTTCAGCATTATCCACAACTCTGCCTTAGTGTCATCCACAAATTTACGAACTCAACCTTCTATGCCCACATCCAGATCATTTATAAAAATGACCAACAGCTGTGGCCCCAAAACAGATCCTTGCAGCACACCACTGGTAACTGAGCTCCAGGATGAACATTCCCCATCAATCAATACTCTCTGTCTTCTGTCAGCGAGCCAATTTCTGATCCAAACCGCTAAATCACTTTCAATCCTGAAACTCCATATTTTGAGCAATGGCCTATTATCGGGAACCTTATCAAATGCCTTACTGAAGTCTATAAACACCACATCAACTGCCTTACCTTCATCCACCTGTTTGGTCACCTTCTCGAAGAACTAAGTAAAGTTAGTTAGGTATGACCTACCCTTCACAAAGCCGTGATGACTATCCCTAATCAAATTATTCCTTTCCAGATGATTATAAATCCTATTTCTTATAACCTTTTCCAATACCTTACCCACAACCGAAGTGAGGCTCACTGGCCTATAATTACCAAGGCTGTCTCTACTGCTCTTCTGAAACAAGGGAACAATATCTGCTATCCTCCAGTTTTCTGGCACTATTCCTGTCGACAATGATGACATAAAGATCGAAGCCAAATGCTCTGCAATCTCCCCCCAGACTTCCCAGAGAATTTGAGGATGAATCCCATCTGGCCCAGGGGTCTCGTCTATTTTAAGATCTTCCAAAATTGATAAAACCTCCTCTTTGTCAACCTCAATCCCATCTAATCTTGTCGGCTGTATCTCTGTATTCTCACTAACATTGCCCTTTTCTAATGTGAATACTGACGAAAAGTATTCATTTAGCGCTTCCCCTATCTCCTCTGATTCCACACACAACTTCCCACTACTGTCTTTGATTGGCCCTAATCTTACTCTCGTCATTCCTTTATTCCTGATATACCTATAGAAGGCCTTAGGGTTTTCCTTGATCCTATCCGCCAAAATTTCTCATGTGCCCTCCTGGCTCTTCTTAGCCCTCTCTTTAGATCTTTCCTGGATAACTTATAACTCTCAATCCCCTGAGCTGAGCCTTCACGTCTCATCCTCACATAAACTGCCTTCTTTTTTCTCTTGACAAGAGCTTCAACCTCTTCAGTAAACCATGGAACATATAAACAAACCTCTGACAGGTTTGGGCAGATTGGATGCCAGAATAATGTGTCCCCTTGTCTGGTGGGTGCGTAGATTAATTGGTCATGGTCTGAGGATATGGAATAGGCCACTTTGAACTGAGGTGAGGAGAAAGCTTTTTACTCAGAAGGGCGAGAACAGGCAAAATATAATGAAAGACAGTGAGAGTTTCTGCACTTTGGCAGGAATAAGAGAGAAGCTGAACATTATTTAAGTTAAGAAATATTGAAGAAAGCAACTAAACAGGGGGATTTAGTGGCCTTTTGTGTGAACCACAAAAAGCCAGCATGCAATAGAGAAGGTAAATGGAATGTTAGCCTTTAGCTCAAAGAGAGTGGAGTATAAAAGTAGGATGTTTTGCTAAAGCTATGTTAGTCAGTAGTCAGACCACAGCTGGAATACTGTGAACTGTATTGGGGCCATTCTCTATGGAAAGATAGTCTGGTGTCGGAGGCAAACCAGAAAAGGTTCACTGGACTGATCCAGGAATGAAGGAAACCAACACAGAATGATGGAGAAACAAAATGGAAGCATTCATATTCAGTAGAATCGCTGGGGCTTTTTTCATCACCTGTCTGCCTTTAAACATCCATGTTTTGATGCTTTCTGAAACTTCCTCTATGTTTTTAAGACAGTGAAACAGGTGTGTGGAATTCTTTATTGCAGATGGTTGATGAGGTTGGGCCATTCAAGGCTGAGATAGATAGATTTTTAATCATAAGAGAAATGGAGTGGGGGGGGGATGTGATGGTAAAAAGCCAGAATTAATTGCCCATCCCTAATTGCCCAGAGGGCAGTTGCGAGTCAATCACATTGCTGTAGGTCTGTAGGCCAGACCAGGTAAAGGATGGCAGTTTCCTTACCTGAAGGACATTAATGAGCCAGCTAGATCTTCCCAAAAATTGACAACAGTTTCATGGTCATCTTAAATATGCATAAGTTTGAGATTTTTGATCAGTGATGAATCGTGGGTTATGGAGAAACGTGGATTATTTGATGAGCCACGATTTCATTGAATGGTGAAGTAGACTCGATGAACTGAATGGCTTAAGTCATACAGTGAACCTGTGAAATGATCTATTCCATTAGGTTTCAGGATGCCAAGTCACTGAGTATATCAAAGTAGATGTCTAGACACAAAAGGCATCAAGGGTACGGGGGGGATGTCTGAGATAGAGAATCACCTATTATCGATTTGAATGGTATAGCAGTTCAATGGCTTATGCCTATTTTTCAAAATTCCCTTTGCCAAGGATTCTCAATTTCAAAACAGAAATGATAAACAGTTCTGATTTCCGGATGTAGGTTTGCTCACTGAGCTGGAAGGTTCATTTTCAGACGCTTCGTCACCATACTAAGTAACATCTTCAGTGAGCCTCCGGACGAAGGGTTCGTCTGAAGATGTTACCTCATATGGTGACGAAACGCCTGAAAATGAACCTTCCAGCTCAGTGAGCAAACCTACACCCAGAACCTCAACCTGAGCTACAAATCTCCTCAAAACTCTCTAGTTCTGATTTCAATTGGTTCAGTTTGATGTGGAGATTGTATGGTGCTCTGTTGGAGTCACAAAACAAGATGTCTGTTACTTTGGTTCTTGCAGGTGGAAGACTACATAAATGACCCTCTCAACTGTCACGTGGCTGTCAGGGTGAGATTCGCTTTTGAGGTGTTAACTGCACTGAGCAAAGTCGAGAAAGTATTTCCCATCATCACAGTGCCATTGCTGATATTACATGGTGAAAAGGACAAATTGTCTGATGTCAGGGGGTCCTACATTATGTATGGGAAAGTTGCCAGCACAGACAAGACATTTAAGGTAATGCATGCTTCCCTGGGTAACAGCCAAGTTAAACCAGTTTAATACATTTGTTTTTGTGGTCAAATGAGATGCACTAAGACTTTTAATGAAATCACTGGTTGGAAAAGTTAATAATAGTCAGTCTAAGCTTACAGCTAGAGATGTCCACAATCTCTCAAAACTCAATAAGGTGGCATGGTGGCTCAGTGGTTAGCACTGCTGCCTCACGGGGATCTGGATTCAATCGCAGCCTCCCCACCCACCCCCGTCCCGTGTCTGCGTGCATTTCTTACGGGTGCTGCGGTTTCCTGCCACAGTCCAAAAGTGTGCACGTTAGGGTGGATTGGCCACAGTGAAGTATCCAGGATGTGCAGGATATCTGAGTTAGCCAGGGTAAATGTGGGGTTTCAAGGGTAGGTTTGGGGGCTTGGTCTGGGTGGGATACTGTTTGGAGGGTCAGTGCAGATTTGATGGGCCCAATGGCCTCTTCCCGCATTGTAAGAATTCTATGAAATATGAAAAAAAAATGAGAAAGGCCAATTCTCACACCCTGACTCCACTGAAAGGTTAATAATTCACAGACATCTCACTGGAGTGTAGAAGGTTGCGATGCAATCTGATACAAGTTTATAAAATAATGAGGGGTATAGATAGAGTTAATGGCAGTTGCCTTTTCCCTAGGATGAGGATTTCAAGACTAGGGGCCACATGTTTAAGCTGAGAGGAGAGAGATTTAAAAAAGACATGAGAGGCAAATTGTTTTACATAGAGGGTGGTTCGCATGTGGAATGAACATCCTGAGAAAGTGGTGAATGTGGGACACAGTTACAACGGTTAAAAGACTTTTGGACAGATACAAGAATAGGAAAGGTTTGGAGGGATACGGGCCATGAGCAGGCAGGCAGGGCTAGTTTAGTTTGGAGTTATGTTCAGCACGGCCTGTTTGGACCGAACGATCTGTTTCCGTGCTGTATGACTCTCTGACTTACAACTTTCTTGGCGCCTTTTTTCTGTTGAAAAGGTAAAGTCACCCCAGCTCCCAGAAGGCTGCTCTCTCACTAGAGAGAGGGAGAGAGAGATGACTGGTGGTGATTTAACCTGAAGGTTACAGCACTTAAGGCAATGGGAGAGGTTGAGAGGTTTGTGGTAACCTCAGCCAGTGTAATCTATTGGTTACAGCATAATGGTACCAACTGCACGGCTTTTTGACCATTTTCCAGTCTTTCAAGGCACCCCCACTATTATCCATCATCTTCCAGACAGTCTGCAGAATACAGTTTAAAATTTGACTTCTACTAACTACAAACCTGCATTGATACAATGCCTCAAACCCAACAAAACAGCCCAAGGATTGGTTGGTCGGTAAAACAATTTTGACACCAAGTCTTCCACTAGGGTAGATGAACAAAAACTTCATCAAAAAGATAGGTTTTACAGAAGAGAAATTGAGGGGATTGAGATACTGAAGGAGGGAATTTCAGGGCTTATGAATTGGGCAGCTTATGGCATATGCACCAATGGATTGGGTTAATTTGATTGATTACTGTGACATGTACAGAGATACAGTGAAAAGTGCTGTCCTACATGCTTTTCAAGCATTTCATATATACAGCAGGATAACAGAACAGAGTGCAGGATAAAATGTTACAGCTACCGAGAAGGTGCAGAGAGAGATCAACATTAACATTATAGAGGTCTATTCAAAAGTCTGATAACAGCAGGGAAGAAGCTGTTCTTGAATCTGTTGGTACATGTATACAAATGTTTGTATCTTCTGTCCAATGGGAGAGTGTGGAAGAGAGTATAACCGGGGCAGGAGGGGTCTTTGATTATGTTGATTACTCTGCTGAAGTAGCAGGAAGTATAGATGGAGTCAATGTAGGAGGCTGGTTTGCGTAATGGATTGGGCTGTATCCACAACTCTCTGTAGATTCTTGCAGAGTTGCCAAACCACTCCATCCAGATAGGGTGCTTTCAATGGTGCATCTGTGAAAATTTGTCTTTCTGGACATGCCAGATTTCCTTAGCTTCCTCAGGATGGAGAGGCACTGCCCTGCTTTCTCCACTGTAGTGTTAACGGGGGTAGACCAGGACAGATTGTTGGCGATTGTCACTCTCAGGAACTTGACCCTCTCCACCTCAGCACCATCGATGCAGACAGGGGCATCCCCTCACTCCGCTTCCTGAAGACAGCAAATCAAATCAGGGGAATGTGGAAGAAGTCAGAGGGCAATGATCTCCGAGTTTTGGCAGAATCTATCTTTTACTTTGTTCAGAGGATGTGGGCATCACTGGATGGGCAAACATTTATTTCCTATCCCTAATTTGCCCAGAGGGTACTTAAGAGTCAACCACATTGCTGTGGGGTCAGAATCACATGTAGACCAGACCAGGTAAGAATGGCAGACTTCCCTCCCTTCGAAAGAAAACGCTGGTGGACATGTCAAACACTAGGGGGCATCAGTTTAAGGTGAAAGGGGCAAAGTATGAAGGAGTTGTGCGAGGAAAGGTGTTCACACAGAGGTGGTGGAAGTCTGGAACACACTGCCGGGAGACACAGTAGAAGCTGATCTGATTCCAACATTTAAGAAACTTTTAAACAGATGCATGAACAGGCAGGGAATAGAGGGATGCAGATCATGAGAAGGCAAATGGGAACAGTTTAGAATGGCATCGTGGTTGGCATGGACATGGTGGGCCAAATGGTCTTTTCCATGCTGTCCTGTTCCAATATCGAGGTATTATTTTTGAACAACACAGACTTGATGGGCCAAAGAGCCTTTTTCTATGCTGCAAACCTTTTTTGACTCTATGACGAGTTTTTTTTAATGACTATCCACCCTATCCATGCCTCTCATAATCTTACGTACTTTGATCAGGTCACCCTTAACCCCCGAAGCTCCAGTTTGTCCAACCTCTCCTTAGAGCTAATACATATCAATCCAGGTAGCTAGTAATAGCAAACCAGATGAGAATTTTGCAACAATCAACAGAGGTTACATGGTCCCCATTAAGCTAGCCATCTTAGCAAATTCAAATTCTGCCATCTGCCAGGATTCAAATGCATGTCACTAGCTGAGGATTACTAGTCCAGTAACATTACCATTCTGCCACAAATCAAGGCATGACTTAACCAAGGGTCAACATTGTCTAACAGACCTTGGATGGATGAACACGATTTGATGCAAGCGAAGATACAGTTTGAAAACTTTAGGATGAATTCACACTTAGAATAGAACGTAGGAGGCTATTATGGGAGCAAATTGGCAATATTCAAGTTGGAGGCATGGATAAGGGTTTCAGCAGCAGATGGACTGAGACAGGGTGGGGATTGGACAACATTAGAGAGTTTGAAGTAGGCCCCAATTCCCATCATGCATTCTCAGTTTTATTTCAAACAATTACCAACTCGATAGAAACCATCAACATTTTTGTTAACAAAAAAAAAGCCAAGACATGAAAATCTAGGAATTCTTCTAAAGAAGTCTCAACATTCCACAGCATAAAACTGAAACTTTGTTCACAAAAAAATACTTTTTCTAATTCCTTCCTGTGAGCTAGCGAGCCTTTATTTCCCATCCCTGGTTGCCCAGAGGGTAGTTAAGAAGCAACCACATTGCTGTGGGTTTTGACTGAATGTAGGTCAGAGCGGGAAAGGTGATAAGACTTTCCTTGCGAAATAAAGTAGGTGAACCAGATGAGTTTTTACAATGATTAATGATAGGTTCATAGTTACCTTAAATCTCACCAATCTCAGTTCCAAGATTCTTCAAGACTCTGCCTTCCTCACACAGGTCAAACAGTATCATAGAACATCATAGAAAGAGGCCACTTGACCCATCGTCAAAACCAACCTAATCCCACTTTCCTTACTATGAGTCGGAACACACCCAGAATCATTCCCTTGGCCCTAACCACATTCCCCTTCCCAAACCTTGGACATGAGCTTTGAAACCACAGATGCTATCACAACCCATTCCAGGTGAAATCCTTCCTTGTGATCCTTTCCCCCGGCCCAGGCACAATTAGCTCATTGTCCACCATGGCTGGTAGTGCTATCTATCTGCAAGGCCTGTGTCTCCAGAAAACATGGTTGCAGGGTGACCAAGGTTAGAAGGGAAGACTAGAACCAAATTTAAGAGTAAGAAGTCACTCTTTTAAAGGTAGAGATTTTGAGAAATGTTTTCTCTGAGGTTTTATTATTTGGTATTCTCTTCCTCAGACAACACTGAAGTCATTGTATTTATTCAGGGAAGGTTAGATATATTTCTGATCCAGGAAGGAGTCAGGGTTATTATGGGGGGTGCAGGGTGGACAGGTAACTGGAACTGAGACCACGACTAGATCAACCATGGTCTTATTGAATGTTGGAGGAAGCTTGAAGGGCCGAATGGCCTATTCCTGTTGCTTTGTTCCTAGGTTTGTGACACTTAGCATCAGACAGCCTGACCAACCATCCCACCCTCCGCCCCCACTTCTCACCAACTTCTCTCCTTCACTCAAATGCAACATCCCCTCTGCCCCATGCTTTCTCCATCCATATGGTTCACTTGTACAGAACACCCATGATCCAACTCAGTGACATCCTTACTTCAAAAGGGATGGCTTCAGTTCACCTATGGATGAAAACAATGTAACAAAGCCATTTGAGATTAGTCTAGTCGGCATGAAATGTTAATCAGGATGGCCTTTGAATTGAAGCACATCATCATTGCTGATACTTCAGTGAGTTATCAGAGATGCACACAGATATAATAATGCATGTTAGGGCTCTTGTGGCACAGTGGTAATGTATCTACCTGGAGGTGAAAATGTGTTGCTGGAACAGCGCAGCAGGTCAGGCAGCATCCAGGGAACAGGAGAATCGACGTTTCGGGCATAAGCCCTTCTTCAGGAATGCTTATGCCCGAAACGTCGATTCTCCTGTTCCCTGGATGCTGCCTGACCTGCTGCGCTGTTCCAGCAACACATTTTCAGCTCTGATCTCCAGCATCTGCAGACCTCACTTTCTCCTTTCTACCTGGAGGCCCAGGTTCAACCCCCACCTGCTCCAATGGTGTGTCATAACATCTCTGAACAGCTTGATTAACAAATATCTACTAAGATATCATTCAATTCAATCCAATTCAGACCAGCTGGTCAATGCCAGTGTGTGTGTTTCAGCAGAGGCAGAAAAAGGTCCATTGGTTGAGAGGCATTAAGGGACATGAACCAAAGGCAGACAAATGGAATTCAGCCACAGATCAGCCATGCTGAAACAACCTTGAGAGGCTGAATGGCCTTATTCTCTTTCTCAACCCAAGCTTCTGTGTATCTGTTCCAATGCATGTGGGAAACCGGTCAGCAAATTGTATCGCCCTTTAAAAAGGAGTGGGTCTTCCTGGCTGAAATTCTTCACCAATTCTTCATTCATCTTATTCAATGCTGCTGGGATATCAGTGTGTCACAAAATGACTTCCACTTTGGCCCTCATAATGGAAACAGTAATTCAACTTACACAGAACATTCACAGAATTATTACGGCACAGAAGGCGGCCATCCAGCCCATTGAATAACCCATTATTGATTGGTTTCTGCAGTGTGATCATGCATGGGTGTCAGTGCCAATCGTTGCACTGCTCTTTAATCACCATAGTCTCTTTCTTTCTCTCTTCCACCAGGTCTTCAATGATTGCTATCATGAGCTCCAAAACGAGTTGCCAGAAGTGGTTGCTGAAGTTATGCTCTTGATTGATAAGTGGCTGGAGGCAAGATTACCAAAATAGCAGCAACACAAAATCTAACATGGAACTGCAGAGCTGAAAAAGGAACTGTTCCATTTCCATTAGGGTTAAATACACTGGGGATAAAGAGGATGAGGGGAGTACAACCAATTCCAAACCACCAAAGCAACAAAATAAAAACCTTTTGAAAAAGAAATCTCTTGGAAACATAAAACATCTGTTTATCTACTTGTCATGCAGAACAACTTCAAGATTCGATACAACCAAGAATATGAAAGCCATATTTCCTTCCTCCTCTGTTTGCTCTTTGTGGAAAATTATTTCTTCCAACCTCAGTCAATGCTTCTCAAGCCCAGACTGGTGACCACACCATCTCTACTTACCCTGAGCCAAGGGTCAGAAACATAGTTACAAAATCTTTCAGGATTACAAGTTTACAGGCAACAACGTACATTGGGAGGGTATTACAATGTACATTCAGATCGGAAGTGCAAGAAAGGAAAAAGTGTAGGTTCAAATCCGAGCAATGGTGACCTCATTCATCTCTTGACAGCCAAGCTGCTACATAACTCCCGCGCCCCATCCCCAACCCCAGCAAATTGACAGGTGAGAATGCAGAATGTCCTCAATCTTTATCAAAAGAAGTAGCTTCAGTAGCAAATATCACTGAGGGCTGAGATGGTCATCAATTTGTGGACAGTGAGCAAGAAGCTGGGAGAGAGAGCCGCTCTCTGAAATATATCCTTCGGTTTTGAAATTCCTCATTGTTTAAAAACTGGGAAATTGTGCACTGCAGGGGATCTCAGCAGGAGCAACATAGTTCCCCTCGGAAACCAGGAACAGATTTCAAAGGGTCTGCAAAAATCCTCAGTTTTTTTTTTAAAAGAAAGAAAAGAATGATTTTGTGTTGAGTGTGTATTGTTTTGTCTGCATGATCAGTGTGTTTTATTGAACTGGCGATGACACAGTTTCCTTAAACTGATAGTCACATTTAGGACTGAAAGGATTGACACCGTCAAAGACAAGATTCTTTATCAGATTTGACAGTGTGCATAAAGTAGGCACCAAACAGTCCGTTTGTACAGAAGAAGGTGGAGATGGTGATGTTGCTTGGTCAGCGGCACCCTCAGCATCCTACATACTGAGTGGCAGGGTGTGTATGTGTGTGGGCGGAAAAGAGGATAGAAACTTAATGCTAGTCTTTTAAGCACCTGATTAAACGAGATGATTAACTCCTGTATATGTCAAAGCAATACTAAAGCAATCTCCAAAACATTTTGCTCTGAGCTGTGGTGCAATGGGCTGTATATGTGCTTGTGCATGCTTCTCATTTGAATTCCACACACTAGCCTGACATCCATAAAGTGATTTGCCAATCAGGCTATATAATGCAGAAGTGCGCTGCCTGCTTTTAAAAGGCTTTATGACGTCAGGGGTATTGATTTCCTGGGGACAGCTTGACAGACACTGGAGCACAATCCGCTTTATCTTTCTCTGGAGATGCAGTTAATGTGAAAAGAATGGCATCCTATTTCTTGATATTGTGAGCAGTGACGCCTGGTTAAATATGCAGCAGGCTAAAAATACTGAAGTAGAACTGTGGTTTAAAATTCAGAACTACCCCTTCCTTGAATAGTCAATTCCACTTTCACATCATCCTGCTCGGTCCACAAATAATGACATGAAACACCTGGTTAAGTAAAATACAGATCTGTGGGACGGTGGAGATCTGAAACAAGAACAGAAATTGCTGGCAAAACTCAGCTAGTTTGGCAGCATCTGTGGGGGGAGAAAGCAGAGTTAATGTTTCAAGTCCAGTGACTGTCGAGGTGGCACTTTGCTCCTTGTCTCAGCTCATCTACTGCTGAAACCTTATCCATGCCTTGCTAACCACGTGATTCAACTGTTCCAGTGGGGTGTCCTCCCCGACTGAACTCCCGCATTCAACCCTCTGAAAATTTGATGTCAATTTGAATCACTGTTATGTACATCTTAACTCTGACAGCAGATCCTGCTCCTCATGAGAGGCTGTGGTGTAGTTTAATAAGGTCACTAAATTAATAATCCAGAACCCCAGGCCAATGTTCTGGGTTCAATTCTCACCGTCGCAGATGGCAAAATTTGAATTCAGTAAAAGTCAGGAATTAAAAGCTGGTCTAAGGATGCCTGCACAACCCTTACTAGTTGCCCAAAAAGCCCATCTGATTCATTAATGTCTGCTGTCCTTACTTGGTTTGACCTGTATTCGATGTCAGAACCACAACAATGTGGTTAGACTCTTAACTTCCCTCTGAAATGGCTTAGCAATCCATTCAGTTCCAGGGCAACTAGAGAAGGGCAAGTGCAAGAGGATTTGGGTTCGGAAGTAGAGATGTCTTAGTGCAGTTATACATTGCCTTGGTGAGACCACACTGGGAGTATTGCACGCTGTCTTGTCTTCGTGGCTAAGGAATTATATACTTGCCATAAAGGGAGTAGACTGGAGGTTCACAAGGCTGGTAGCGGATGGTAGGACTGTTACCGGAGGAGAGATTGATTCGGTTGGGTTTGTATTCACTAGAGTTTAGAAGGTAAGAGAGGATCTGATTGAAATGTATAAGATTCTAACAGGATTGTACAGCCCAGGTGCAGGATGTTTCCCCAGGTTGGGGAGTCTAAGATCCTGGGGTCACAGTCTCAGGATGTGGGGTAGTCCATTTAAGACTGAAATGAAGATTCATTTCTTCACTCAGAGGGTGATCAATCTATGGAATTCTTTTCCACAGAGGGTTGTGGAGGACAGGTTACTGACGCGGGTGGCACTTTGGCTGTCATTAGCACTGCTGCCTCACAGTGCCAGGGACGCAGGTTCAATTCCACCCTCGTGTCACTGTCTCTGTGGAGTTTGCATGTCCCCCCCCACCCAGAGTGTCCAGGGATGGGCTGGATAAGTGGGTTAGCCGTGGGAAACGCAGGGTTATAGGGATGGGGGAGGGGGGGGTTGTGAGTCTGGGTATGATGCTCTTTGGAGGGGCAGTGTGGGCTCCCACACTGTAGGGATGTTATGAATACATTCAAGAAAGACATAGGTGCATGTTTAGATTTTAAAGGAATGAAGGGATACGGCAAGCAAGTCAGAATATGGTGTTGAGATAGGAATCAACCAAGATCATAGTGAATAGCAGAGCAAGTTGAATGCCCTACTCTCCTCTTTCTATGTTTCTAACATGATTGCAAAGTTCTCATTCACCTTCCAATCCTTACAAGGCCTTGTCCCTTATCATCTCTGGAACCTCCTCCAATGCCACACATCTATCCTCACTTCTGAATTCTCACTTCAATGCACTCCATCCTTGGAGGCTTCACATTCATTAGCCCGGACCGAAGCTCTGGAATTTTCTCCCTATGCCATCCCATCTCACCTTTTTCCTTTAAAACATTTTTTAAAAACTACTTCTTGAAGCAAGCCATTTATCATCTGGTCTAATATCTCCTCACACGGCTCAGCATCATAATTTTGTTTAGATGATACTCCTGTGCATCCACTTGGGATGTTTCATTATGTTACAACTATTTCAATATGCGGTAAGGTATCAAGCTTGACCATTTTGCTGTTTCAGCAAGTTTTCAAAATCTCGACATGGGATCCTGAATTCTCATTGAGACAACTGCAAAAACAAGGAGACTTAAACATTTATCCAACTAGGAAAGGAGATTATACAGCTGTATGGTAGTTATGGACCATATCAAAGCTGAAGATTACTAATACAGCTAAAATTCCCGGCTTGTCTTAATGACACCGGTGCATTTCAGCTAATGAATGCAAGTGAATTTAAAACAACAGATGCGTGCTTGCTATATTCTTTTTTTAAAAAAAGTCTCTATTAGGAACCCTGCCAAATAAGTCACTACACAGATATACAAGTAAAACTTGAGGAATTCAAAACCATTATTATGGTGAAATAATTTCTGCAGGTTGATTAATCCTCACCAATTGTGGACACCTTGACCTTAACATGCCGGTGTTTGTTATATATTCCTATTCATTTTGCACTGCTTGAAATTAAGCAACATCTAAATATAAAAGCAACTGTTTAGATGCTACAGAATTTGGCGCCTGGTACGAGGAGTATTCCAAAACTCTCTTTAAATACTGCCAATACTCTGACAGTGTTTCTAGGTCACATCATTCTATTTCACTAAGATATTTGGTGAGCTGGGATTGAGTTTCTGTGTATTTCTCGAACTGAGTGGCTTACTCAGCCATTTCAGAAGGCAGTTCAATGGGTCTTGAGTCACATGTAGGTCAGACCAGGTAAGAACGGCAGATTTCCCTCCCTAGATAGCATTAATGAACCAGATGGGTTTTTCGAACAATCAATGATAGTCTCAGTCATAGTTATCCTGAAACTAACTTTTGACTGAGACTAACTTTATACTTCACATTTATTAAGTGAATTAAAATTCCTTCAACTGCCTTGGTGTGAACTGCACCCTGAGCCAGAGTCTCTAGGTTACGAATCTGGTAACATTATCGCTTTTTCTACTGTCTCCCTCAGGATTGTAATGAGACAGTGTTTGTTCCTGGTGAACTGTTGGAAAGTTGATGCCAGCTGTATACAGAGAAAGTAATGGATGGAACTCCCTCCCTTACAGCATTGTGTAAAGGTCCCTCCCTTGGGCTGCGCTGGTCCAAGAAGGCAGCTCACCACTACCTTTCAAAAGATGAGTCGGAATGGGTAATAATGCTGGCCTGACCAGCAATGTCCATATCCCACAACTGAATAACAAAAAACATTCCTCAGTGTTAAAAACCATATCTTTTTAGTTTCTGTATTGGAGAAGGACTTTTTAAAAACCAAGGACTGGGGAAAAACTTGCTGCACTTTTGGAAAGAAGTCATCGGAACTCATTACAAGTTGTACGTACTCCTTGTTTTGCAAACAGTGTGGCTGATGAGAACAGATGGCACAGCAGCAGTGTGGGAGTGACTCCGTTGCCAATAGGTAGCCGACTGTGAAAGTGACAAGTTACAAATGCCAGAACTCATCAGTTCGGCTACACCTTTCCGATTGACTCCTGTACAGATGAACAGCTTGGGGGTTTACAGAGGAAGCCCCCAGATGGTTAGAAGCGCAGGCTGTGTCACTCCCTCTCTGCAGGAAAAGAACCTGAAGCAAGCCAATTATTTTCTCCCAGTAGCTGCTGTAAGCTGTTACCTATAACCAAAAGCGAAAAGTGATTTTGCTGTAATGTGTACCAAGTGCCCTGTGCTGCCTGCAGTGAAGTGAAACAATCAGGAAAGGTGAGATCAAAGAACAGAAGATCTTGGAAGGCAAAACAAACATCACATTGAACCAAGTGGATTGGTGCCATTGGGAAGTTCCCCAGTTTTTCCTCCCCTCCACCCATAACACCAGTTATTTTGCCTACCTGTATCTGTGCATGTAGAGGTTTAAAAGTGGTACTTTTTATGCTGATGGCTCGTATCTGTTAACATAGCAAAGATGAGTGGGAAATCGGAGGACTGGGAAGCTTTTAAAGAACAACAGAGGATTACTAAAAAGGAAATACACAAAGAAAAAATAAGGTACGAAGGTAAACTGGTCAAAAATATAAAGGAGGATAGTAAATGCTTTTTTAGGTATGTGAAAAGAAAAAAATGGTTAAGACTAAAATTGGGCCCTTGAAGACAGAAACGGGTGAATTTATTATGGGGAACAAAGAAATGGCAGAAGAGTTGAATTGGTACTTTAGATCTGTCTTCACTGGGGAAGACACAAGCAATCTCCCAGATGTAATAGTGGCTGAAGGACCTGAACTGAAGGGAATTTATATTAGGCAGGAAATGGTGCTGGAGAGACTGTTAGGTCTGAAGGCTGATAAGTCCCAGGACCTGATGGTCTGCATCCCAGGGTACTGAAGATGGCAGCTCTAGAAATCGTGGATGCATTGGTGATCATTTTCCAATGTTCTATAGATTCAGGATCAGTTTCTGCGGATTGGAAGGTGGCTAATGTTGTCCCACTTTTTAAGAAAAGAGGGAGAGAGAAAACAGAGAATTATAGACCAGTTAATCTGACCTCAATGGAGGGAAAAATGCTGGAGTCAATTATAAAGGACGAAATTACAACAGATCTGGATAGCAGTAATAGGATAGGTCAGAGTCAGCATGGATTTATGAAGGGGAAATCATGCTTGACTAATCTTCTGGAATTTTTTGAGGATGTAACTCTGAAGTTGGACAAAGCCTTTGATAAAGTCCCACATAGGAGGTTAGTAAGCAAAATTAGGGCACATGGTATTAGGGGCAAAATACTGACATGGATTGAAAATTGGTTGGCTGACAGGAAACAAAGAGTCGTGATAAACGGCTCCCCTTCGGAATGGCAGACAGTGACCGGTGGTGTGCCGCAGGGTTCAGTGCTGGGACCGCAGCTTTTTACAATGTACATTAATGATATAGATGAAGGTATTAAAAGTAATATTAGCAAATTTGCTGATGACACAAAGCTGAGTGGCAGGGTGAAATGTGAGGAGGATGTTAGGAAAATACAGGGTGACCTGGATAGGCTAGGTGAGTGAACAGATGCATTGCAGATGCAGTTTAATGTGGATAAATGTGTGGTTATCCACTTTGGCAGCAAGAACAGGAAGGCAGATTACTGCCTAAATGGAGTCAAGTTAGCTAAAGGGGCAATACAATGAGATCTAGATGTTCTTGCACATCAGTCAATGAAAGCAAGCATGCAGGTACAGCATAACAAGAGGAATTGAGTATAGAAGCAAAGAGGTCCTTCTGCAGCTGTATAAGGCCCTGGTGAGACCACACCTAGAATATTGTGTGCAGTTTTGGTCTCCAAATTTGAGGAAAGACATTCTGGCTATTGAGAGAGTGCAGCGTAGGTTCACGAGGTCAATTCCCAGAATGGCAGGACTATCTTATGCTGAAAGATTGGAGCGACTGGGCTTGTATACCCTTGAGTTTAGAAGGCTGAGAGGGGATCTGATTGAGAAGTATAAGATTATTAAAGGATTGGACACTCTGGAGGCAGGAAACATGTTTCCGCTGATGGGTGAGTGCCAAACCAGAGGACACAGTTTAAAAATAAGGGTTAGGCCACTTAGAACAGAGCTGAGGAAAAGCTTCTTCACCAAGAGAGTAGTGGCTGTATGGAATGCTCTGCCCCAGAGGGCTGTGGAGGCCAAGTCTCTGGATACTTTCAAGAAAGAGTTGGATAGAGCTCTTAAAGATAGTGGAATCAAGGGTTATGGGGATAAGGCAGGAACAGGATACTGATTGAGGATGATCAGCCATGACCATAATGAATGGTGGTGCTGGCTCAAAGGGCAGAATGGCCTACTCCTGCACCTATTGTCTATTGTGATAAAAAGCTGTACTTATTTGTAACAGCAGTCCTTGTTCAGCATGGGAACCTGGTTAAAGTTTCCTGTTAACCTGATTCCATCAGAAACGTAAATAAGAGACAGAAACAGAAGTTGTTGGAAAAGCTCAGCAGATCTGGCAGCATGTACGGAGAGAAATCGGAGTTAACATTTCTGGTCAAGTGCCCCTTTCCTCTGTTTCCATGCTGTATGACTCTATGGAGTTCTCAGCCACCTCCACCACATCTCCGTTGATACAGGCAGGGGCGTGACCCCTCACCCTGCTTCCTGAAGTTGAAGACCAGCTCCTTCATTTTGCTGACATTGAGGGAGAGATTAGTCTTTACACCATCACCATTCTCAAGCTCTTCCCTGTATTCTGTCTTGGCATTGTTTGATATTTGACCCACTATGGTGGTGTCATCAGTCAACCTGCGGGTTAGGAAGTCAAGAGTCAGTTGTGGTGGTGGTGGTGGAGCAAAGTCCTAGGTCTTGGGTTTGGAGGTGGGTTTGATTTGAACTTTTCTTTCTCTCTTTTATGATGCCAGAAATGCTAACCCCAACTCCAAGATGACTGTAGCATGCGAATGTTCTTCAGGCACGTCACCACTGAAATAACTGCACAGAGGCCAGTATCCCTTCACCAGGTCACCTTTTATTTACCTGTGCACAGTACAGTGGCAGCCATGGTGTTGAAGGTGGAGCTAAAAATCAAGACATAGGAATCTGATGTAAGTGCCCTTGTTATCCAGATGTCCCAGGGATGAGTGTAGGGTCAGGGAGATGGCGTCTGACACAGACCTAGAGCGACGGTAGGCAAATTGTAGTGGATCAAGGAACATGTGTGGGGTCTCCAGGAGTAGTGGAGCCTGAGAATACTGCGCCCAAATAGGTTGCAACAATAGACCATCCAAGCATAGATGGTCAATCAGCCCATTGTGCCATCATGTTAGAACAGATAGGCAGGAAGCTGGAAGAATACAGCAAGTCAGGCAGCACCAGGAGATGGAAAAGTCTGTGTTTCAGGTATAACCCTTCTTCAGGACTTCTTTCGTCTTTAATCACATTTGTACTGGCTCTTTAATTGCTTATCTAATTTTAACATAGACATAGAAGAATACAGCACAGTACAGTCCCTTCGGCCCTCGATGTTGCGCCGATCCAAGCCCACCTAACCTACACTAGCCCACTATCCTCCATATGCCTATCCAATGCCCGCTTAAATGCCCATAAAGAGGGAGAGTCCACCACTGCTACTGGCAGTGCATTCCATGAACTCACGACTCGCTGAGTAAAGAACCTAACCCTAACATCTGTCCTATACCTACCACCCCTTAATTTAAAGCTATGCCCCAAAGCTATGCAGAAGATAGGGAGAGGGGTCGGGTTAAGGAGTAAATGATAGGTGGGGTTAGACCCAAAGAGAGAGAAGAGCAGTTAGAGTAGACAACTATTTGATTAGAAGGATGAATGTCTTCTAATGGGTTTTGCTATTGACTAACAATGGGTTGTGTTTAATAGCAGACCAAGTGATGATGAGGTCTAGTGTGTGGTGGCTGTGGTAAAGGCAAGCCTTCAAGCTATTGAACTCGACATTGACTTCAGAAGGCTGCAGGCTCCGCAAGCAGTTGTATGTTCATGCATTTTCCAGAAATATGTGGTCTTGTACAGAAATGGCAGGGTCGGTTTTAAGTGCACCAATCATTACCCATACTGCCATCGCAGGAAATTCTGAGATGGCCCATCAAAGAAATGGATTTCTTTCTCATGTGCCAGTAATCAGCTTTTGAACATCAGTTGGCACTGCACCCTTCAATGTGTGAGTGACGAGAGCTCTGCAAACTTCTTGCAAAATGATTTTCTTCCATCTCTAGATGAGCCTGTCACCTTGGAGGATGACCATTGTGTGGAGCCATTTTCAAAGCCACTTTTCTCAAATAGCGTCGGAGAGTGAAACAATCTCGAAGCATTGTACCTGTACCAGTTCTTCAAATAGACTCTTCCATCAGTCCTACCTCCTCTGCCCTTCCTGAAAACCACAAAGAGAATCAACTTCCAGTACCCTGTCAACCAATGCACCCCACACCATAGCAACTTGGTGCGTAAAAATAGTCACCTCATCTTCCATCTGGTTTATTTGCCACTGTCTTAAACCTCTGTTTTCTGATTATTTTCTCTCCAGCCAATGAGAACTTGCTTTCGTATTTATTCGACAAAATAATCCTTAATCACTTGAAAGCCTCTATTAACTCTCCTCTTTGCCCTCAGGAACAGCTTCAGCTCCATGTCCACCCCCCTATCCCAGGAACGGTTTGAATAAATCTCTCTGTACTGCACCCTAGGCCCTGACTTCCTTCTGAAGCCTAACCAGTGATTTGCTAAAGTTTAGCAGAACTTCCTCACTTTTGTATTTTGTCCCCTACTTCATGAAGTTATAAAAAAACCATTTTTCTTTCCAACTATTGTCAAGATCCCAACATTGATGTCTGCATTCACATTGCTGCTGCCTGTACCTCCACAAACCCATGGCGTATAGGTCAGCAAGAGTCCAGGGTCTTTACCCCCTCTCTATCAGTCAGAATCATTTCACTTGGACTTTTTAATAACCTAGACAATATCAAAGTATTGCTGAGATAGAAACGTTTCATCTTGCACTCATCATGACACACATGAGAATATCAAATTTTAAAGGGAACGACAATCCATGCAGCATGAGGAAGGGGTGTTGATTGGTTAGCAAGCCAAATAGTTCCTTGCTGCATTCTCCATGGTTATGTTATGACCAATCAGAACTTATATGTCTCCCAATCAGCACCTTTTACTCATACAGTCTAAACTGTTGCTTCATTGGAAATTTGGCACTCTTGCACTTTGTCCTGATGAGTACAGGATGAAAGACTTGAACAACACATCTCTTTCTTCAGTAATGTGCCAGTTCTGTATTTCCAACCAACTACAGTAGCGCCTCGACTTACGAACTTAATCCGTTCCGGGACCCGGTTTGCGAACCGAAAAGTTTGCGAACTGAATCAATGTTTCCCATTGTTCGGATAGCGTAAGAATGCTTGGACGGCTGTTCACAGCGCGCGCGCCAAAGACGAACTGAATGAGATCACGCGGGGCCCGAGAGCTTTTGCGTTCGACAAGCGCATAGCAAAGTAGAACAATGAAACCACGTGGTCGCACATGGGCTTTTTGTGTTCGTACCTTCGTTCGTCTCTTGAATTTCGTACGTACGTTGAAGCAAAATTTTAAGTACAATCCTGTTCGTAAACCGATTTGTACGTGAACGGGGCCGTTCATACGTCGAGGCGCTACTGTATTTGCAATCAGAACAGAATATTCTGAGCTCCAAATACGCACCTGACAATGTTCCCTCTTTCTGTGCAGGATTCCATCTGTTTTTTGGTTTGTTTTGTCTGGAATCTTTATCATTATAAAGGGTAGATAGACTCAGGATCACATATCTGCTCTTACCTGAGGGGTAATGCATTCAGCTCGTCCGCCTCCTTACAGAGGCTTTCCTAGAGCAGTAACAAACTACCACTGCAGCTCTGTTTTGTGAGCTGCAAAGCCCCACATGAAAGGACATTCCACCATAAGGTGCATCACAACTGTCTAATTTGCAATAGTTACTATCCTAACAGATGGTACAATATCGTGATGAGGTCAATCTAACACAATCTGAGATTAATTAACTTAGTCTAGATCTTAATGAATCCATACTAGAGACAATAAAGGCAAATAAAGGGAAAAAAAGACTGAAGTTTATCATTCAAAACCTCCAAATGTTCCAACATAGTTGCCAGTGAATAATGTCCTTTTGATCTTTAGTTACTGTTGTAATGTAAGAAATGTGGCAGCTATTTAGTGCACAGCAATCTCCCACAAACAGAATTCTAACAAATGAACTGATAAGCTGTTTCAGTGATGTTGGAAAGGAATAAATGTTGAGCAAAGCACAGAGACCATTCTTGCTTTTCCGCAAAAGAACAAGAAA
>NC_057727.1:4331765-4381619 GCF_004010195.1 Chiloscyllium plagiosum
TTTTCAAAGTATTCAATAAGGTTTGTGAGGCACGACTTGCCCTTCACAAAACCATGCTGACTATCTTTGATCACATTATTCCTATCCAGATGTGCATGAATCCTATCCCTTACAATTCTCTCTAAGACTTTGCCCACAACAGAAGTGAGACTCACCGGCCTATAGTTACTAGGGCTATCCCTACTCCCCTTTTTGAACAAGTGAACCACATTTGCTATTCTCCAGTCTTCTGGGACTACTCCTGTAGACAAAGAGGACATAAAAATCAAGGCCAATGGCTCTGCAATCTCCTCCCTTGCTTCCCAGAGAATCCTAGGATAAATGCCATCAGGCCCAGGGGACTTATCTATTTTCACCTTTTCCAGGATTTCCAACACCTCTTCTCTACATACCTCACAGCCATCCATTCTACTTATTTGTGACTCAGTATTCGCATCGACGACAATGCCCTGTTCCTGAGTGAATACTGAAGAAAAGTATTCATTCAGTGTCTCCCCAATCTCTTCCGCCTCCACACGCGACTTCCCACTACTATCCTTGACTGGACCTATTCTTACCCTAGTCATTCTTTTATTCCTAACATACCTATAGAAAGCCTTAGGGTTTTGCCTAATCCTATCTACTAAGGACCTTTCATGTCCCCTCCTTGCTGCTTTTAGCTCTCTCTTCAGGTCCTTCCTGGCTACCCTATAACTCTCAATCGCCCCAATTGAACCTTCACGTCTCATCTTGAGATAGGCCGCCCTCTTCCATTTAACAAGGGATTCCAATTCCTTATTAAACCACGGCTCCCTCGCACGACCCTTTCCTCCCTGCCTGACAGGTACATAATTATCAAGGACACTCAGTAGTTGCCCCTTGAACAAGTTCCACATATCATTTACACTCTTGCCTTGGAGTCTACTTTTCCAAGCCACACATCCTAAGTCATGCCTCACCGCATCATAATTTCCCTGACTCCAGCTATAACTCTTGCCCTGTAGTACACATTTATCCCTCTCCATCACGAGAGTAAAAAATCGCCGAATTATGGTCACTATCCCCAAATTGCTCACCTACCTCTAATTCTAACACCTGGCCTGGTTCGTTACCCAGAGCCAAATCCAGTATGGCCTCACCTCTTGTTGGCCTGTCTACATATTGTGTCAGGAAACCCTCCTGCACACATTGGACAAACACCGACCCATCTAACGAACTCGAGCTATAGCTTTCCCAATCAATATCAGGAAATTTAAAGTCCCCCATAACAACCACCCTATTACTTTCACTCTTCTCCTGAATCATCCTCGCAATCCTTTCTTCTACGTTTCTAGGACTATTAAGAGGCCTGTAAAAAAACTCCTAACAGGGTGTCCTCACCTTTCCTATTCCTAACCTCAGCCCAAACTACCTCAGATGGCGAGTCTTCATCCATCGTCCTTTCCACCGCTGTAATACGACCTTTGACAAGCAATGCCACACCTCCCCCTCTTTTACCCCCACCTCTGACCCTACTAAAACATTTTAGTGCAGATAGAAGTGTTGGGGGTGGTTTCAGGAATTTTCACAACAGTGGAAGTTGTGATGGGTGGGATCTTGACACTCCACACTTAAAATGAAATTTAGACTTCCATTTATATAGCATCTTTCACATCCTCAGGACATCCCAAAATGCTTTATAGCCAATTAAGTACTTAGTAATCATTGCAATGCAGGAAATGCAACAATTCATTTGAACAATGCAATGACAATCATATACCTTACTGTGACGCTGATTGAGAGATAAGTATTGATACCAGGGAGAACTTTTGCTTCTTTTCCTTCATGGAATCTTTTAAAAGAGAGAAGGCCTCCACTTAATATCTCATCTGAAAGATGGTATCTCCAGAATTTCATCACTCCCTCATTCTTGCATCAGGTGAGCTGTGGACTTTTGCTGTCAAGCCCAAGAGTGAGACTTCAACCCACGACTCTCTGACTGGAGATGAAAATGCTACCCACTGTGACACAGTTGACACCTGCACTCCTTACCACTGTGACTTATATTGTGGTGGACGAAAAAGAAAAATTAATTCATTCTTCCAACACTTAAAGCATAAGCACTAGTTGGTTGGAAGGAAAAGTTATTTTCAAGGGATCCAGAACTGTGGGTTCCAGCCAACATCCAGGATAGCACCAGGCCAAGAGAACAGTGGATCTGCTCGATGGGTAAAATAAAGTAGGGCACATGCTCTCTGAGACTTTCAACATCGCAAAGTCTTGTCTTGGTGTTTTGGTTGAAACAAAATATGCCTTCAGTTAGCATCACCCAACTGGTCATTAATCTCTTTGCTACTTGTGGGATCGTGTCCTGTCAAAAATTACATTATTGGCAAACATCATAAATTCTGTAATTGAAAGTATTTTCTGAGGTACATTAAAGGTGCTATATAAAGGCTGGTCTTACTTTATGATTAAAAAAGATGCTGCAAATTTGTGTTTGCTTGTTGAAAAATAAACAAGCAGGAATCACTGGCTGGTTGATGTTTGCGTTTCTGATATTCAGAGGAAGGAAGCATGGGTTGCAGTGGAACCTATGGCAATGTTGTACTGCCACTGGGCTAGTTACCCAAAGGGGCAGGTGAATGTTCTAGGGATTTGGGTTCAAATACCATCAATAATTACAGAATTAAAAGGTGGTTGAAGTAATGGTGACTATGAAACCATTCTAATTAAAATTGATCTGGTTCACTAATGTCTAAGCAAACCCTTGGGCTCAAGGGCATTTTGGAATGGCCAAAAAATTCTGTCCTTGCCAGCAATACCCGAATCCTAGGAACAAGTAAAGAATAAGTGGGTAGCGCCCGCCTTGGGCTAGAGGTAGGAGTTCAAATCCCACTTCAGAATGTGATGACCATGGGAAGCGCATCCATAGTATATCCAAACAGGTTCTTCATGAGGTTGTATACCTTTCCAATACATACTTGTCAAGGGCAGCAGTGTTTCCTGGTCAGTTGTGCAGCAGAATGCAATGACAAAACTACTACAGTACTTTGTCAAAATTCTCAAACTTTCCTGGTTGGACTTGAATTAATTCCCTGGATTACTCCATTAGTAATATAACTACTACATTGCAATAGCTCACAAATTTGTGCTCAGGTTAAAAGAACCTCACCAAATCCCACCCAACATCTCACAACCACCTGAAGAAGGAGCAGTGCTCTGAAAGCTAGTGCTTTCAAATAAACCTGTTGGACTACAACTTGGTGTTGTGTGATTTTTAACCCCAGTCCAACACTGGCACCTCCAAATCATCCTTACCATTCCAACTGCAACATTCTACAATTGCCGCTCAAAGCTAAAATTAACTATTTTGGAACAGACCCACACACAAACCCAGTCCAAGGGTATGTTAAAGCTTGAACTGGGTGCCAATTGTCAAGAGTGTGGTGCTGGAAGAGCACAGCATATCATGCAGCATCTGAGGAGCAAGAGAATTGATGTTTCAGGCGTAAGCCTTTCATCAGGACCTGGGTGCCAATTGTCCCAATTCTCAGTATGAACATACCTGAATTATGTAAAACAGGAAGAAGGGAACTGAGGTAAATCCTTGCTTTAACATTAGCTACTGTGATCTCGCTTCTTTCTTTACTTTGCAGCTGGACAGTAGAATTGCTGAAGCAGGAAAACCATTAAATCTATCTGTCATTTCCATCAAAACAAATGGTTCTAAACCCTGATGGGAAGTAGAACTAATTTCCTCTGGTGCTCAAGTTATCTGCCAGCACGCTAGTGCAGCCTCAGGTGTACACTGTTTATAACTCTGGCCAACAGAGAGTTGAAAGAGAGCTTTCAGTCCCAATTCATTTTACTTGCTGACATTTTCCAATTAATGCTCGATGTTCTGGCAAATTGAACTTCCAGGTTCCACTAAACACATCTAAAGTGACACGCACTATTCATGCTGCCTGGTGTATTACACCCCTCAATGACCACTGGGAGTAAATAACTGCATTATTCAACATCTGTTTTGGGTGTGAACATGACACAGGAACATAATGGGGTGGGCCCATAGAAAACTTTAAAATTACAAAGCTTGGACATTGCACAAACCGTTATCCATAAACCACACGGTATACACATACTTGGATGCACAAATCCAAACACATAAATAAAATCACGAAATGATTTCAATGCAGGCCACTCAGCATATTAAGTTCATGCTGTTTCTCTGCAAACAAATTGCGATCCCATTCATTTTCATAGGTAGTCAGGAAGGTTAATGGGATATTGGGGGTTGGAGTTGAATACCGAAGTTTTACTGCAACTGTACAAGGTACTGGTGAGACCCCATCACAATTACAGTGAGCAGCTTTGGTCCACTTATTTAAGGAAAGATATTTCATTGGAGATAGTTCAGAGATGATTCATTGGAGTGATCCCTGGTATGGAGGGATTGCCTGATGACCAAAGCTAACAGATTGGGACTCTACTCCTTGAAGATGCAATCCCATCGAAACTTGGAGGATTCTGAAGAGACTTGACAGGGTAAATGCTGAGAGGATGTTTCGCTTCATGGCCGAGACTAGGACCAGAGGGCATAGTCTCAGAATAAAGGGGTGCCAATTTAAGACTGAAACGAGGAGGAATTGCTTCTCAGAGGGTTGAGTGTCTTTGGAACTCCTTGCCACATAGAGCTGTGGGACCAGAGTCCTTGTGTATATTTAAGGCTGGGATAGATAGATTCTTGATCAAAAGGGGAATCGAGGGTTACAGGGAAAACACAGCAAACTGGATACAAGGAATGTTGGATCAGCCACGATCCCACTGAATGGTGGAACAAGCTTGAGGGGCCAAACAGCCTACTCCTGCTCCATTTCTTATGGTTTAAGCTGCAAACCCTCCTGACTTGGAACTGTAATCGCCTTTCCTTCACAATCACTGGGTCAAAATCTTGGAACTCCCTCCCTAACAGTTCTGTGGGTGCACCTACACTGCATGCACTGCAGAGATTCAAAAAGACAGCTTCCCACCACCTTCTTCAGGGTGATCAGGATTGAGCAAGAAATGCTGACCCAGCAAGTGGAGCCCATATGCCCTTGAACAAAAAGTTTTAAAAATACAAAAGCGAAATGTGCTGGAGGAAACTCAACAACTCTGACAAGATCTGCAGAGAGATAAACAGAATTAATGTTTGAGTCTGATAAGATTTCTAGAAAACTGAACCTTCATTGCAGAATCAAAATGCTGACTGTGTTTTTCTCTCTCTCAGAATCATTCTGATGAATCATCTCACAGATGCTGTCAGATCTGCTGAGTTTCTCTAGCACTGTGCAGTTTTTCCAGTCTCCTCAGCACTTTGTTTGAAAAAATCTAGGTTAATGCTCCAGTGCAAAACGAAGTCTGGACTGTTGAAAGTGATGTGTTTTGAATGATATGAAGCCGTTTGGTCCATGTGAAAACAGTAGCCTGAGACCTTTAGAAGACTAACAGCAGAGAGATTCTTGGTATGCTGGCCAATATTTACCGCTTAATCAACCTTACAAAAATATTACCTAGTCCTTATGATATTCCTGCTTGTGGCAACTTGCTATATACAAATTACTACTGCGCTTCCTACAAGTGACTACACTTCAAAATGCATTTTGCTGGTTCTAAGACACTTTAGAATGTTTTAGTGTGAAAGGATTTTTTAAAAAAATGTTACTATAGGTTGGTAGCCTAAACAGTGGGGACTTTAATAGGAACTCCACCTTAGCTCAGTTCTCTGCTCTTATACTGTTATTCCATGTACACAGCTATAACTTACAACAGGAAACACTGAATATCGATCAGAAATGATATATGTTTCACCCTCCTATTCTAAGGATGCTGCAACCAACTGTAGTATCTTTATTGTCGTCCTTGCTAACACTTGCAAACCCTCTGCAAGGTGGGAATAAGTCCTGGCATGTTTGGGTCTGAAGCAAACATCCCAAACATCTTTAGGTCAGCAATGAATACCAGTGTCCTACAGGCTTTCCTGCAGCAAAACTGACAATATGTGGGTAATGCAGAAGTCTGTATTCACTTCGCAACTTTAACAAAGAAAACATCTCAAACCCCTACACATCGAGGAGTGAAACAAAACAAGAGACAGCGGAGAAATGGGTAAATAGAATTCATCAGATGTTTGGTAAAAAGTGGAGTTTTGAAGGAGCTTTGAGGGAGAGAGAGAGAAGTGGAGAGACAATAGGGTTAAGGAAGGTTTTTTTTTAAAAAGTATGCCTGGAATTAGAGATTATATTGCGACACAAGTCAAAAGCTCTGATAAGGATATGAAATTTATTAAAAACTGATGGTGCACTCATTAGCTAGCACTTTTCTGATACAATTACATGGTTTAAAAAAAATATGGTGGGAACCAAAAGAAACTGGTTGGTGGCACCACTGTCACAGTCTTTGCAAGCTGGGATTTTGACCTTTTCCCAGTTCCGGGGAATGTAGAAATGTTGAACCATTTTAAATCAGCCAAATTTTATTTACTGTCACAAGGCTGACAAATTTCCTTGTTCGCCTACCAGAAATGGTCAATAGTGAGGATTTCAGTGATTTTAAAACATTCCAAGTTTTCTATTGAGGGCCAACACAAGGGAGAGAACTAAGGAACATCACAAAATACGGGTCGGCCATTTAAGACAGATGAGGAGGGATTTCTTCACTTAGAGGGTGGTGAATCTTTGGAATTCTCAAGAGGGCTGTGAGGATTCAGCCATCCAATATGATAGATAGAGATTTATGGATGTCTGAACATTAAACATATCAAGAGCCACAAACAGAATCAGAAACTGCTGGAAAAACACGTCTGGCAGCATCTGCAGAGACAGAAACTGAGTTAATGTTTCAGGTCCAGTGACCCTTACTCAGAACTGAAGAACTTCACTCTGAAGAAAGGTCATCGAATCAGCAACATTAATTTTGCTTTCGCTCCACAGATACTGCCAGACCTGCTGAGCTTTTACAGCAATTTCAGTTTTTTGTTTCTGATTTCGAGCATCCATGGTTCTTTGTTTTTTGTTTGTTTAAAGATATCAAGGGATAAGAGGACAGTGCAGGAAAATGGTATTGAGGTAGGTGATCAGCCATGGGCTTGTGGAATCACAGAAGAGCTGTGCTAGGAACAGAAAAAGGCCAATTGGCCAATTCCAGTGGTGCTTATGATTTTTGATTTCGCTTACCCAGCCCTAGCCTTTGCTCTCATGCTCACTGCTGCTGTCTGAACTTGAGCCAATATTTCTCAAGGCAAACCAGGCATTTTGATGATTCCAGTCTATAGAGGGACAAATATCTGCAAGAACTTGCAAGGGAATACACAATGCTTCACATTCCATTAAAGCAGTATCAAAGACTCCAATCAATAAAGCAGTTTCGGAAATAAACGGCATGCCAGCAACAACAGAGAAATATAAAAGTTTTACATTCATTCACAGAATATGGGCATCGCTTGCTTTTCCAGCATTTGTTACCCATCCCTAATTGCTCAAGGTAAGCAATTGATGGTGAGCTGCATTCTTGATCCACTGCAGTCTGTACAGTGCAGGGACACCCAGAGTACTGTTCAGGAGGGATTTCCAGCAACAGTGAAGGAATGTAGATACAGTTCCAAGTCAGCATGGTGTCTGACTTGGAGAGGAACGTACAGCTGATGGTGTTTCCTTGTGTGTGCTATCCTTGTTCTTTCATGGATAGGAGGTCACAGGTTTGTAAGGCCTCAGTGAGCTGTGGCACTGCATCGCATAGATGGACACACACTGCTGCTACTGAACGTCAGCAGTGAAGGGAGCAAATATTGTGAGATGGGGTGCTAACCAAATGGACTGCTTTGTCTTGGACGTTTTCAACCTTGGTTATTGTTGGAGATGCACTTATCCAGGCAAGTGGAGAGTATTGCATCATGTCGCCTATAGATGGGGGTAAGGCTTTGAGAAGGCAGGAGGCGAGTTACTTGCTGCAGAATTTCTAACCCCTGATGTATTCCTGTAGCCACAGTATTTACATGTGTGACCCAGTTCAGTCTCCAGTCAATGGTAACCCCCAGAATATTGACAGTGGGCGATTCAGTGATGGTACAGCCATTGACTGAGCTTAAAACATTAAATTGTAGGGAAGTACACTGATAATATTTATTCGATCGGTAATGCAGAACATGAGATCTAATCCCACCACTGCAGTCATTTAGTTTATCAAATTAGCCAATACTCTTAATACTCGATGATCTCATTGAATGGTGGAGGAGACTCAATGGGCCAAATGGCCTACTTCTGTTCCTATATCTTATAGACTTTAAAAAGGAGGTATCGTCAAAAATAACCACAATGGTAATGCAGGGTTATATAAACAAATACCTTGACAGAAAGAAACCTTTTTATCACTACCACGGATGGTCGATATACGTGACTGCATCTCCACAACGTGCTGGACTCTGGGTTGCCCACCAAGGACAAGGACAGCCCACCATCACCTTCTCAGAAAAGCCACAGACTTCAAAACATACCATAACAGTAAGAAGAAAGATGGAGGAACAGGTTAAATATGAAAGACAATTCAGGACTGATATCAGGAAGACCCCCCCCACCTCCACACACACACACACACACACACACACACACACACACACACACGGTGAGCATAATTTCATGCCATGTGTTAAACCACCCAGCAGGATCATTATAGATTCTGGCTCTGGGTTGCATCTGATGAGTTTTTGGAGCTGTAGAACACTGGCATAAACATACAGTTGGTGGCAGGTGGGTTCAATTTAAGGTGATGAATTAAAAACATCACACAAGTATCATATCTGCCACAACACAGGAGCATATTTGTAAGTGTGACTTCCTTAGTGTATTGATTCTATTTACTAAATATGTCTAAAGTTCATAGAATCTTTACCCCCTCACCCGGACCACCAGTCAGTCCATTGTTTGCAAAGGAAATTTCAGCCATCATACAAATTGTGACATTTAAGTGATTAAACAGACATAATCAATTTATTCCTTAAATGCCCATTGCATGAATTTGAATACCCAATGTGGACATAGAATCCCCAGAGCGGGGAAGCAGGCCATTCAGCTCATGACTCCATACTGACCCTGTGAAGAGCATCCCACTCAGGCCCACCCCATCCCTGTGACCTTGCATTTTCCATGGCTAATCCATCTAGCCTGCACATCCCTGGAAACTATACAGCATTTCCCATGGCCAATCCACCTAACCAGAGCACCTAAAGGAAACCCACACAGACACGGGGAGAATGTACAAACTCCACATAGACAGTTGTCCGAGGCTGGAATCAAACCCGGGTCCCTGGCGTGTGAGGCGGCAGTGATAACCACCGAGCTAACTGTGTCGCCCCAGTGCCATCCCAAACCGTTTTTACACAAGCCTTTTACAGTCAACAGGCCTCTATCCCATTGTATCACTCAGTCCTTTCAAACTGCGTTAAATGATCAGCAAATGGCTCCCAAAGAGGAAAACAGTTTTTTCATCCAGGAACACATACTTCACAGTTCATGCTGGTAACAACATATTGAATTTATAAATAACTGGGTTTATAACATTCATTTGCATGGAAAGCAGATCACACTACATTTTAAATGTGAAGCTATCCTGGCTTATCCTTGAATTTCATTGCTTGAATTATACCACATATGTAACAAATCTGCACTGAAGTGAACCTGAAGGAAGTACTGAATAATTAAATAAAAGTGCAACAAATGCCTTGATATGTAATCTGTTATCGATACACTGAAGGAGTCATTCTGATATTTTCAGGAGCTCCGAGCGCATCTGCTGCCAGATGGGCCAAAATAGTTTTATATGCACATAATGTATATATAAAATATATATTATATATGCATAGAGACATTAAATTAGATAAAATAGTGCTATTCTCTAGCTGTTCTGTGATAACAAACAACAATCTTACAGCAATTAATTTCTGGCTTTAAGTATGAATTCACATTTTGTGAAAGATAGACTAAAATTAAACTGCACTGCAATAAGTCTCTAAACACCAATTTTCTTTTTAAAAGAAAAAAGACACAGTCTCATATTTTGAAAGCCCACTCAGAATGGTATCTAAACAGACCAAAACTGCATGCTCTGCAGCTTACTCTCTTGCTGGCTTCCCCAGGGAGGAAATCAATTGTAGCTTTTCTTGGTCCTGCAGTACAGTTAGAGGTTTAACCACTGAGTTGGAGGTTTTAAATCGGGATAGAGACGACAAAAACAGATTTGTATATGAGGGAAGCAAAGCAGGAAGGCCACTGATGCCTTTGAGTCAGCCTCATCAGAATAGGTTGGGGACTGGACAGAAAGGGAGCCACCTGAAGTTACTTTCCATTCTGATGTCCCAACTATGATTTTACTGGAACTGGTCCAGAAAAGGCTCTCACACAAAGGTGTGGTGAATAAGTGGGATCCACAGCTGAAACATGGAAAGTCCAGATGCATTTTTACAGAAACAAACACAGGATGCTGAAGAAACTCAGTAGGTCTGACAGCATCCGCAGTGAGAGAAACAGATTTAACATTTTGCGTTCAGAATGACTTTTGTTTCTCTCTTCACAGATGCTGCCAGACTGGCTGAGTTTCTCTGTGCTTGTTTCAGATTTCCAGCACCTACAGTATTTTTCTTACATTCAAAAGGGAGGCAGAAACTTATTTAGAATGCAAGAGTATTACAAGGAACAGTAGGAAGTAAAAGGATGGAGCTGCACTGACTGCAAACTGGCAGAATAGACACAAATTGCTTACTCTTGGCCCTATGCAGACGTCAGCAGAAAATCGGTGGCAAAGCGCATGACAAAAACATTGTTTATCAGTCTAAGCACAAAATCAACTCAGATTGGACGGAGCATGGTTCTAAGAGAAAACATTGGGACAATATACCTTCCCCAACCCAGCCATTTAGCTTTTATTAGTTAAGTTGCAAAAGCCTACCTCCAGATTATAAAGTTTGCTACTTCTTCTGGTATTTTTAATCTATAGTAGCTCTGACTCTAAAACAAGAGTCCCACGGAATCCATGAAAGCACAAAAAGATTAGCCGTGTAGTGTCCCAGTATAAAGACACAGCTCTTCCAGAGTCTGCCCACTGGCCAATAGTCCTGTGACCCTCCTGCCTTGGTTGGTCAATGCATTGGGCCAGTTTGGTACTTATTCTGAAACACACATCTCCTTGGAAGCTTTTAAAAAATAGCAGAGGGCTGGAAACAGCGTTTGGAAAAAAATCAGAAAATTTTTGCATACAATCAGCAGGTTAGAAATTGACTGAAGGAAACCCAAAATAACAAACATTTCCGGTGACAGTCACAAGATATTCAGCCTAATTCTTCAACAGATATGCTGTGAGTATGCAGCTTTCTCAATTCAAACAATAGTTAAGATTCTTGTTTCATATTATCAGGAATTTAGATTCCAAAATTTGGTGATATTTTAACAGGGTTTCTTTGTGCTTTCTGATAAGTCTGTGGCCAGTTAAGGTACCTGCTAAGAAGCCAGAATTAGTCTGAATGATCCATGCATCAGGGATGGGAAGAATAAGAACTGCTAAGGAATAAGCACTATATCAGAGGGATGGAGAGCACTTACATGAGCTCCACCTTATTGCTTTAAATCTCCATTCAATGCAGGCAAACAAAATGGGACACTGTCTCTTGACTAAATGTCCTTCTTTCTTATCATATTAAGATGCAGTCAAGTTCACAAGAAAGTAACCATACTGCCTGGGCAAAGCTCATTCTTCTCAGTGCTGCTCTCCAACATGATCTATGTATCTAGTCACAATGGAAAAGTGATTATTCTCTTAACACTCGAGTTCCAATCTAGCCAAAAGTTCTTCCAAAGCTTGCAGTTTCTGGTTAGCTTCCTCGATGGCACTATAAGTCTGCACATTGCTGGTGACATGGAAACGTATATCATCAACCAGGGGAATGGAGTCAGTCTCCTGTCGGGCCTCGACGGCTGCAGCATCCTCTTTTACCACTTCAGCAAACTCTTCCGACTCCACAAGCTACAACAGGATCAGGAAAACAAAAAGGTGATTAAAACCGATGCAAATCTTCCCAAGTAAAAGCAGGACTGGAAATACTCATCAGGTCTGACAGCATCTGTGGAGAGAGGAACAAGCATTAACATTAGAGATGCAATAGCTTTTATTAGCAAAATGGGAGGGGGTTCAAAAAAAAAGGGTAGGCATATGAATGGCAAAACCACTGGTGGCTGGATGGGGGGCTGCAGATATGGTCATGTGGGACAAGCAATAAAAGATGGGTTCAGATGAGGTGTGAACGACAGAATGATGAATGAATATCTCTTGAAAGCAGATAAAGATTTAAGCTGACACATGCATTTGCAAATTTTGCACATTTGTAAATGTTTGCCCTCTCACCATCGCTGTTAAGCTCTGAACTCAGGAAGGCAGTACTCTCATCCCCAAATTCATGGCCCACTGCAGAGTCTTGAGTACATCCAGGCTGATATTTCTAGTCTGGCATTGATTTAGTGGCACACCACTAGAGGTGGTGAATCCTGGTGACACATTAAACTGAGCATATTCTCTCTCAATCAGGTGGATGTAGAAAATCACCAACCATTATTCAAAGAACAGCAGAGTTCTGGTGAATCCACGTCCTAATAAAAAAATCTTGTCAATCTTAATTTATTTGAGCAGAAAATGCTGGAGAAACTCAGGTATCTGGCAGTATCTGTGGAGAGAGAAACAAATTCTAGTTCAAATTCTCTGAACAGTTACTAAGTCATATCAGACTCCAAATGTTCACTCTGTTTCTCTCTCCACAGATACCATTAGACTTGTTGACTTTCTCCAGCACTTTGTTTTTATTTTAGATCTCCCGCACCGGAGTACTTTGCTTTAAAAATTTTCAGCCTGTTCAGTATGAAAGATGCAATCAACAGTATAAAATGCAGGTCTTTGTAAGTATTAAGTTACATTTTGAACCCAAATAGTTAATAATTCCAGTTCTGTGTAACTAAGGCACAGCTGGAAGTTTGCACTAAGTCTATTTGACAGTTAATCGGATTGAAAGGTTATAAGGTGTTAGGCAAGTAACAACACAATTTGTGGTGAAAGACATTTCTATTCCGGATCTAAACAGCCCACAAATAAGCATAATTTTCACTTTAAAAGGATACTCCATTTGTACAGCATATTCTGTCGTTAAATAACTTCCAACTATTGCAATAGCGTTTTTAGCAAGCAAACTCAATACTTGGAATAATACTTTATAAATGTAATGTTAGTGCCAAGCAAGTGCAATATACCCATCCAATTAACTACCTGATGCCGTGCCAGATCATAATGAAGACTGAGCATACAATAAGCCAGTCACTGTAACTAGCCTCAGCTTCCCAAGAGACACAAGCCTTGTAGTGATAAGCATAATGAATGGAGTATTTAGGTTGATCAGTGAATATAGAATATGAAGAGGTAACTGCAAAGTTTACAAAGCTCAAACAAGGTTAGAGACTGGAAGAAGATCTGACCTTTTGCTGTATAAATAGTCAGTAGTATTATCTGCTTTTTGATGGACCAGGCAAGAGTTTAGTTTGGGGCCCTTATAGCAATGAAGTTGTAAGTATAAATGACAGGGCCAGAAATGTATGAATGGAACAGATGACAAGACAAGTAGCTCATTATGGGTCAGTTGGCAATTTTACAATGGAACTGAATCAATACCCCTGTTGAGTTCTTGTGTTTTGGGCCACAATTTATGTAATCATGCATGGATTGTGGAAAGTCTGTGGTTGTTTTAGAGTGAAAAAGGTTTTTTTCCCCCTTGATTCAGGCATATTTGCTGAGAAGGAACGTAAGCTCCGCCAATGCCTCAATTAATACTGTTCTTTCACTGAATACTAATGCAGAATGTATTAACCTTTATTATCAAGCTTGAGGCGACTCAGTATGTGGCCGAGGATCTGAGGGCTGCAGACCTGCATTCCCAGCCTCTCCAAGGATGGAAAAGGTACTTGGGTGGAGCACTAAGCCAAGCCAAGGTTTGCAGCTCCATATCAATTTAGCTGGTATTCATAGTCAGAAAACCAACCCTGGCCACTCAGATCGCAGAAGCATGGTAGGGTAGAGAAATTATATACGTAATATATTTGAAGATATCGGAAATAGGTCTTAGGTTAAGGACTGAAGACAAATTTACAACACTCAAAGATGGTAATAACAAGCAGAGTAAGACAGACAGTTGAGACCAGGAAAGGTGATGGGGTTGAAATTGAAACGAATGAGACCATATGATCATCTTCATTTGGATGCATCTTTTGACCTTCCTTAATAGACGAAACAAGACTGCCTAACTAATTAACACAGCATTTCTCTATTCCTTTCTATCACAAATCGGACTGCTGCTACATCATAAACGTCTGAAAAAACACACTTAATATGACTGAAACTTTCACGAAGTTTTCCCAGGTTAAGCAACAAAACAACAAAAAGCAAAAAGACAGATTACATTACAACAAATGATCAACAAGTAAATGAATCAAAAATTATCTCCAAGTCTCTCACTATCCTGACTTAGATATAGGTCCTGCAAATGCCACTGGATCAGTACCAATAGACAATAGGTGCAGGAGGAGGCCATTCTGCCCTTCGAGCCTGCACTGCCATTCAATATGATCATGGCTGATCATTCCTAATCAGTATCCTCTTCCTGCCTTATCTCCATAACCCTTGATTCCACTATCTTTGAGAGCTCTCTCCAACTCTTTCTTAAATGAATCCAGAGACTGGGCCTCCACTGCCTTCTGGGGCAGAGCATTCCACACAGCCACCACTCTCTGGATGAAGAAGTTTCTCCTCATCTCTGTCCTAAATGGTCTACCCCGTATTTTTAAGCTGTGTCCTCTGGTTCTGCACTCACGCATCAGCGGAAACATGTTTCCTGCTGCCAGAGTGTCAAATCCTTTCATAATCTTATATGTCTAAATCAGATCCCCTCTCAGTCTTCTAAACTCAAGGGTATACAAGCCCAGTCGCTTCAGTCTTTCAGTGTAAGGTAATCCCGCCATTCCAGGAATTGACCTCGTGAACCTACGCTGCACTCCCTCAATTGCCAGAATGTCTTTCCTCAAATTTGGAGACCAGAACTGAACTACCCTGAAATTGGCAACCCAATGCAATCATGAAAGCACAGGAATGCAATGGTTCAAGTAGAAGATCAACACCAAAGATAATCAAGTAGTTGCAAAACGTCCTTTTGGTCACAGCATGCCTAAACACTGAAGTCTTATACTATCAATGCACGCATCTTTCAATTCCTGTCCTCTCAATCATCTCTTCAACCCGTTCACACTTCAAATGCCCTTTCCTTGGTAACTCTTCCACAAATCTACTGCCTTTGGGTGAAGAAGTTCCAGCTGACTCCCACTTTCTCACTCCTGCCTATGTCCTTGACATCTCCAATCCTTCACCACAATGAATAATTCACAAGGAGGAAGTTTAATTGCTCTAACAATCTCCACCTAAAGCCCCTGCGAAAGGATTTCCTGCAAGAGAAAATAAGCACAATTTCCTTAATCAGTGCAGATAATGAAACCCTCACCATCCCAATGATCAGAACTAGCTGGAAGGTTTAACTCTTAAAAGGAAAATAAGGTTTGTGATCAGAACTATCCACTGTGCTGGGTATCCAGTATATTTGGGGTCTGACCAGCACCTTATACTTCAATCTTATAAAGCAACTAATTTAAAAAATGGTATTTAAGTGAAGCTTTGTTTATAACTATTTGTTTAAACATATATTTTAGAGTTATCAAACACTATTCATTCTCACAACATCAATTTCTCAATCCTTTCACTTCCCATGTTTGTTTTCAGCGGCCAAAACAGAAATTGCTGAAAAAGCTCAGCAGGTCTAGCAGCATTTGTGCAGAGAAGTCATGTTAACGTTTCAGGTCCACCAGAAACCCGAAACATTAACTCGGGTTTCTCGTGGACCTGAAACGTTAACATGACTTCTCTGCACAAAATACTCTGCACAAAACATTAACTCGGGTTTCTCTTCACAGATGCTGAGCTTTTTCAGCAATTTCAATTTCCAATTTTCTGATTTACAGCATCCACAGTTCTTTCAGTTTTTATTTTGTTTCCAGTGGGCCCCATGGTGTGAGTTACTCTGATTAGTTTGGATCAGCAGGTCAGAGATATTTGCCTGCATCTCCTGGGATTATGTAAAGTTAGGTATCACGTGACATTACCAGTCCAAAATAAAAATCACCTTTTCTATGATTTTAGCCATATACTCTGTGCACTGGTCTTCAAGTCTGGAAAGCCTGAAGAGCTTTGCGGTCTTCCAAATGTTCACTACATTGTCCTCAGTCAGCATTGTTACAAGGGTCTTTCCACACAACCTCTTCAAGCCTGGCAGAAGATACATGTCAGCTACGCACAGCACCTCATAGACATTTTCTGGGGATAACTGTAAGCAAGAGAAAGTAAAAAAAATGCTGTTTTTACTCCATTCAAGGTTCTGTAACACAATACGTTTTGCAGTTTGTTTATTCTTTCTTCCCTTTTTGAAGGCTTCAGCTATCCACTGTTGTATGGCTCCACAGATGACATTAATGCCCAAGTGGTGTTCTTTGACAGCAAGAGGTACCTCATTTACAGAACTATTGTGCGCTGGGAACTAGTCTGGGACTGTTTGTAATCATTTGAGCAGCACATGCCGTAAGAGAGGGTACTCCACACTGCCCTCTATCTTTCACAATCCAAGGAAGGTCCTTACATTACCGACTGTTAACGTAACTCACTGAAATTTGACTGATAATCTAAACACGGTGCCTTTATAGTTGTGTTTTTAAAAACTGAACTGGAGTGAGAAGGAGCTGCTTTAAAACCAGTGTGTGAAAGGGAACTGCAGTTTTGAAAAGCAATTAAGCTGAAACCTATGGCAAGCATCTTTTAAACAACTGTTTGAACAAACAGTAATCAAAGGGGGAGTTGCAAATGATTTAGAGCTGAGGGGCTGTACAGATGCAGCTCTGATTGGCCATAAGAAGTTGACTGCTCTTTGGACTAGTGACCAGTTATCAATGACAGTGACCTTCTGCCTGCCAACGACTGTGTGCTTGGTTTTCTGGTAAATGAGCAGCTTGGAGCTGGGAACAAGTTAAAAACAGAAAAGTTCAAGTCTTCCCCGGCTCAGGGTTGAACATTCTGCTCTGTGCAGTCAAACCAATTATAAATCTGAAGAAAACCAGCTTCTCTCTCTTCAACACTTCATAGAGTCATAGAGATGTACAACACAAAACAGACCCTTCGGTCCAACTCGTCCATGCCGACCAGATATCCCAACCCAATCTAGTCCCATTTGTCAGCACCTGCCTCATATCCCTCTAAACCCTTCCCATTCATATACCCATCCAAATGCCTTTTAAATACTGCAATTGTACCAGCCTCCACCACTTCCTCTGGCAGCTCATTCCTTACACGTACCACCCTCTGTGAGAAAAAGTTGCCCCTTAGGTCTCTTTTATATCTTTCCCCTCTCACCTTAAACTTATGCCCTCTAGTTCTGGACTCCCCCACCCCGGGGAAAAGACTTTGGCTATTTACCCTATCCTTGCCTCTCATTATTTTATAAACCTCTGTCAAGTCACCCCTCAGCCTCCAACGCTCCAGGGAAAACAGCCCCAGCCTATTCAACCTCTCCCTATAGCACAAATCCTCCAACCTTGGCAACATCCTTTTAAATCTTTTCTGAACTCTTAAGTATCACAACATCCTTCCAATAGGAAGGAGGCCAGAACTGCACGTAATATTCCAACAATGGCCTAACCAATGTCCTGTACAGCCACAACGTGACCTCCCAACTCCTGTATGAAATACTCTGACCAATAAAGGAAAGCATACCAAATGCCTTCTTCACTATTCTATCTACCGGCAACACTACTTTCAAGGAGCTATGAACATGCACTCCAAGGTCTAGCTACGATTTTAATTGGTAAGTCAGAGGTGGAATTCCGCCATAATAGCATTGTGGGTCAACCCACAAAAAGGTGGACTGCAGTGGTTCAAGGCGGCAGCTCACCAACACCTTCTCAAGGGCAACTAGGGGCAAGCAATAAATGCTGGCTAGCCAGCCATACCCAGATTGCAAAAGTGATTAAATAAATAAATAAATAAATAGACATATTAAAAGCAAACCAGCCAAAAGAACAAGGATCATCTCAGCAACAGAGCCTGGGAATAAAGACCACTGAACTGGCTTTCCAGTTTTCCCTCCACCAACAGCCTAATTTTCCCGGTGTGTGCAAGGATGATCTTATGAGAGGATTATAATTTTAATTAGTACAGGTAGTTCTCCTATGACGTGGTAGTTGCGTTCCTGTACAACTAGGAGAAAGTGAGGACTGCAGATGCTGGAGACCAGAGTTGAAAAGTGTGGTGCTGGAAAAGCACAGCAGGCCAGGCAGCATCCAAGGAGCAGGAGTGTTCCTGTACAGCACCATGTTATAGAAAACTGCACAATATAAATAATGGGGCTTATGGAAAAAACAGGGCTAGAGGTGAGCTGCTAAAATTATCAGTAAAAATCAACACAAAAATAATAGTCTAACAACTGATAGCACAGTCTAAATAAACCTTTAAATTATATATTTTAATGAAATGTAACAGTACATTTAACAGTAAAATCATTGACAATAGCACTGTACCTTTCATGAAGCACTTCACCAGAAAGCGCAGGAATAACTGACCACACAATGCCAGTTTGGAAGTCCAGTTCTCCGAGATTCTTCCCCAGTTCAAAATAAAATTCCTTCTAAATGTAGACCACAATTCCCAGTTTCAAGCTAAGTTTCAAGGCTTGCAGTGCTGATTGCATTCCTGTTTTAGCTGAACACACTGATTTTGCAGACAGACGATCGTGAGGTTGCATTTTGCTGTTCAGCTAAGTACCAGGGATGGAATCGTGGAACAGCGAACGGGAGTTTGCTTTGTAATAAAAAAATCTGCAAGTCACCAATCGCGTCACAGCCAAATCAGGTTGTAGGAGAACTACCTGGACTGTTACATGCCGACAGTTTATACCTGTTTACCTGTAGTTAGTGTCTAATTACATGCAATAAATAGTAATTCCTGTTCAATACAGAAACCTGGTCTGTGCTTTCCATCAACCAGAGTGTGAAAGTTGGGGAAATTGAGGAACTTTGCTTACTTTATAAAATCTTTAACTTTTGTGATGACTCTGGGAAAATGGGTGGGGTCTTGGTTTTCAGTGCACTATCCCAGTGAGACATAACAAAAGCAGGTACAGAATGGACCTTACATCACTATGTGGAATGGGTGTGGTAGTGTAGAATATAAACCTAAATTAGGTGGTCAATTACAAGGTCATTTCTACTTGTCAAGCATTATGAAACTGAATTTAGCTGAAAATGTTTTGCTGGAAAAGCGCAGCAGGTCAGGCAGCACCCAGGGAACAGGAGAATCGATGTTTCGGGCATAAGCCCTTCTTCAGGAATGAGGAAAGTTTGTCCAGCAGGCTAAGATAAAAGGTAGGGAGGAGGGACTTGGGGGAGGGGCGTCGGAAATGTGATAGGTGGAAAGAGGTCAAGGTGAGGGTGATAGGGCAGACTGGGGTGGGGGCGGAGAGGTCAGGAAGAAGATTGCAGGTTAGGAAGGCGGTGCTGAATTCGATGGATTTGACTGAGACAAGGTGGGGGGAGGGGAAATGAGGAAACTGGTGAAATCCGAGTTCATCCCTTGAAACTGAATTTAGTCAACTTGATTAATTTGTGGGCTAGCTAGAGAGAATGACCATGAAAGTTGCAGCCTTACCAAAAAAAGACAAGTTGACTAAATGTCCTTCAGTTGTAACATCTGAGACAAAATCCACTTGACTTTGGCAGATTAGCCCATCGCCTGAAAAATCCTTTTTTGTTTAGAAAGATACACTTCTGTGAATTTTGGCATGACAGCTGTTTTCAAAGCCAGGCCAATGTCCTGGTTGACCTTGATTGGGCCATCACTCTCAAGAGCATCCTAGATTTACTGACATAATTAAAATGCATATGGTGATTGGTATTCTCAATGAAGTCCCTTCAGCAGCCTCCCTCCAATTATGTAGCATCTGCAAAGTGTTTATTTTATTCAGTTATGAATTATGGACATCACTAGTCTGGACGACATTTACTGCTCAACCTAAATGACCTCGAAAGAATAGTCGTGAGCTGCCTTTGTGAACAGTTCCAGTCGTGTGGTGTGGATACATGGTACAGTGTTGTTAGGGAAGGAATTCCAGGACTTTGACCATGTGATAGTGGAGTTTAAGTCCAAGTCAGGATCACATAAGGCTTGGAGAAAAACCAAGCATCACTGCATTAGTTCTTCCAGGTGGCAGAGGTCACAGATTTGGAAGATGCTCTTGGAGGGGTCTTGGTGACTTGCTGCAGTTCATTTTGTAGACAGTATACACTGCTGCCACTGTGCATCAGTGGTCAAGGAAGAGAACGCCAAAAGTGGTGCCAAGTAACAAAGCTCCTTGACAGTGTTGAGCTTCAAGCATTTTTAGAGCATCATCCTCTACGCTGGGAATGGAAGTAGTAATATGCTTCCCCCAAAAATGACTGGTTTTACTTCTTCTGCATCACTCCACCCCTTCCACCGCAGCCTCAAGTACTCACCTGCCCCAGTTAAGCAGGTGTACCTTCTGTGTTTCTAGTACTGCCCTACATGCGTCTAATCAGTAAGCAAGCTCTCTCTCACTCACACACACACAAGAAAGTTAGTAGAATCCTCTCTTTCCCCAATCTATAGAATAGAATTTCTATAGAATTCTACAGAATCCCAACAATGTAGAAACTGACCATTTGACCAGTTCACCACGACCCTCCGAAAAGTATCCCACCCAGATCTGTTCCCCCTACCCTATTTACTTTACATTTCCCCTCACCTACACATCTCTGAACATTATGGGCAATTTAGCATGGCCAATTCACCCAACCTGCATATTTTTGGATTGTGGGAGGAAATCAGAGCACCCAGAGGAAACCCATGCAGACACGAGGAGAATGTGCACACTCCACACAGAGTCACCCGAGGCTGGAATTGAACCCAGGACCCTGGTGCTGTGAGGCAGCAGTGCTAACCACTGAGCCACAGTGGTGCCCCACAATGTGGATGCTGGGGTGAATGAAGAGTGATAATATTTTTCCTAGATAAATTCACAGAAGGATATGGAGCAAAGGTGGGTAAAAGGATTTCACCAACCATCTGATTAAAGGCAGGAATAAACCTGGAGGGAGTGAATGGGTTTCTTCTTTTCCTACTTCCTTATGAGGCATACCACTTCAAACTTTCAAACTGGTATCTGCATATCTGAAGTTGGGCATTCTTAGAATACAATTTTAATTTGTACTTGCGCTGATCTAATTCTTTTTGTAGCTGTAAATTAATAAGAAGGATTTGCTGATGTTAATTGGTTCCTTAGAGTGACTGATACTGTCTTAATTAATGGGAATTGGGTCTCAAGTCAGGTCAAGTGCTGTAAACAGGCAATATATTCTAGTTCTCAATTTGAAAGCTCACTTGGGAGACTTTGAAATCTGCTTTGAAGTTCACAATGCAATATTGCTACCTAGTGGAAAATTCAAATCCTACACCCTGAAAGTACCACATTTCCAATACGGAAAAGTAAGCTTGCTGCATCTGTTTATCTGAAGGACACGGAACCTGTCCATTTTCTTCCTGCTCCCTGGTTTATGGCCACGTTCAGATACTTACAAATGGTCTACAGTGTAGCCACTATGACATTCCTAAACCAGGTCAAAATTGAGGGAAAAGCTTTTAATTATAATGTTGTTTTAAATGTTGTGAATTCTGAGGACCGTGAATGATCAATTGTTCTCAAAAAATGAAATGCCTCGAGAGAAAACACTGACATCCTTAGGATGCATCACTGACTTACCCTAAAGTGTACTTACTGTTGTGCAAGTCAAATCTATGCACAGTAAGATCCCACAAAGGGCAAATGATGAACTGCCAATTAATCTGGGTTTGACGATTTGGTTAAGGAAGAGATGTTGGTCAGTACATTGGAAGAGCTATCTGCTCCTCTTTCATTTTCACCTGAGCAAGCAGGTGGAGATTCAATCGAATACTTCATCCAAAGGAGAGCGCAGGAGTCTGAGCCGGGATTACTTGCTGAAATCCTGGAGATGGATACATAACTACAACCTTCAGACTAATCAAACAAAGTGTTTGCAACTGAGGCAAGCTCAGAGACCAGACAAGAATACAGGAAGGAGACTGACAGCTCAATGGCATGATGTAAAGACTACAATCGCTCCCTCAATGTCAGCAAAATGAAGGAGCTGGTCATTGACTTCAGAAAGTGGAGAGGAGGACAAGCCCCCTGTCTGCATCAATGTGCTGACATGGAAGTGGTCAAGAACTTCAAGTTTCTAGGAGTAAATATCACCTTCGATCTATCCTGGTCCATCCACATTGACACTACAGGCAAGAAAGCACACCAACGCCACTACTCCCTCACAAGGATAAGGAAATTCAGCATGTCCACAACGACTCTTACCAATTTTTATAGATGCACTATAGAAAGCATCCTCTCTGGATACGTCACAACTTGATATTGGCAACTCCTCTGCCCAAGACTGCTAGAAATTACAGAGAGCTGCAAATACACCCCAGTCCATCACGAAAACCAGCCTTCCATCTATTGATTCCGTCTATACTTCCCACTGCCTCAGGAAAGCAGCCGACATAATCAAAGGCCGCCCCCCCCCAACCAATCCCCCACCTTGACCTCATTGCCAGAAAACATTTCTACTGATTTCTGCACCGAATCTTACCTCAGTATCGTCACTGTAGATATAGTAAAGGACTCGGATGAAAATGTCCTCAGTCATGTTGTGGAGGGTCACCATAGGAATACTGGGTTGACTCTGAAGTTCCTCACTTTCGGAGAAATGATCCTGCAGCAGGGCTCTGAAATAATCACTACGACTGCAAAAAAATGCCTACAAGGGACAAAGACAAGATATCAACGTCAACCTTACACAATCAGAGAGCTGTTGTGTTACCAACACAGGAGGTGATTCTTCCAATCATATTTGTGCCAACTCTTCGCTAAAGAGCCTGCCTTGCTTTCCCTGCCATATGTTATGCGTTATTGGGGAAAACAGTGAACAAGGTTGAACTTCCTGATGCAGCTGAGAGCCTGCAAGATTTTAAGTGGTTTGCAAGATGGAGGACGAGGAGAAGCAGTCATTGTCAATGCACTCTTTGCAAAAAGTGAAATCATTGGACACAGGCTTCCTCCTCTCTGGCAACCGCAATGACATTTTAGCTGTAGTTTCCAATTCCAATTGTCACTAAAATCACTCTGGGGGCCTGCTCTGTTTCCCAGCACCCCTCCTGCCAATGCTCTCCCAGGCTGAAATTGCAAGGAGAGGCAGATCCATTGGGGAAACATCAACCATTGTAACACAGTGCTAAGACTGGCAATGGAGTGGACTGAAAATTCAATTCATTTTTAAATTAAACCGACACAAACTTGCCTTTCAATATAAAAACGGTCGACGTGAAAAATAAAACAATGAGCTCAAAGAGGAAGCGTGAAGGACTGAAAGGTCGGAGTTTCCTTTGATAATAATGCTATTCATTCAGAACGTACCATGTTTTGTGCTGCAATGCAGGGGCTTGTTGACAGTAATGGAACACTTGATATCCTGCCGTCAGGGGAATATCTGGGACCATGTTAAATATTGGCCACACGAACTCTCAGCAGTCCTACACATTCTGACCCAAGGGCAAGATAACAACGCCTGAGGCAGTGCAGACATTGCCAGACAAACAATCAAAGCATTGCACTCAGATGTGGAGAAAGTGAGGATTGCAGATGCTGGAGATCAGAATTGAGAGCGCGGCGCTGGAAAAGCACAGCAGTTCAGGCAGCATCCGAGGAGCAGGAGAATTCCTGATGAAGGGCTTATGCCCGAAATGTCGATTCTCCTGATCCTTGAATGCTTCCGGACATGCTGCGCTTTTCCAGCACCACACTCTCGACTTTGCACTCAGACGTGCATAAGGACATATGCTTCCACTGAACTCATGGATTGAGCTGGTTTATGCTGGGTTGGTTTTGAATGGTAATTTCTTTAACAAACATGGTAAAGTTGGTTGCACTTAGTTTCACAATAAAAACTGAAGGAACTGCGGATGCTGTAACTCAGGAACAAAAATGGAAGTTGCTGGAAAACCTCAGCAGGTCTGGCAGCATCTGTGAAGAAAAGTCAGAGTTAATGTTTCAGGTCCGTTCCATTGACCTTTCCTCAGAAAGGTTAAAGAAACCTGAAACGTTAACTAATTTTTCTTCACAGATGCTACCAGACCTGCTGAGGTTTTCCAACAACAACTACATTTAGTTTCACATTATTTATGCTGTTGTTTCATTTAAATAAATATTTTTAAAGACTTCATGAAATGCAGGGGTCGCTGGCTGAGCCAGTATTTTATTGCCCATCCCTTTTATACTGGAGTTGAAAGTGAGGTCGTAATGGTGAGCTGCCTTCTTGAACCACTGCTGTCCACCTGGTGCAGGTAGATCCAAACAGCTGGTATGGAATGAGTTCCAGAATTCTAACTCAGCAACACTGAACAGTGACTTATTTCCAAATCAGGATGGGGAGTGACTTGGAGGGGAACATGGAGATGCTAGTGTTCCCATGTAGCTCCTGCCCTGGTTCTTCCAGATAGTAATGGAAATGGGTTTGGAAAGTGCTTTCGAAGGAACCTTGGTGAATTTCTGTAGGGCTTCTTCTAGATGGTGGACACTGTTGCTACTGAATGTCAGTGGTGGAGGGTCTGAATGTTTGCAGATGCGGTGCCAATGAAGTAGATTGCTTTGTCCTGGATAGTGTTGAATCTTTGGAATGTTGTTGGAGCTACATCGACCCAGGCAAGTGGGTTGGGTTTTACGTTCCACATTTGTGCCTTGCAGATGGTGGACACGTTTTGGGGAGTCAGGTAGCGTGTTACTCACTGCAAGATTCCTAGCCTCTGACTTGCCCTTATAGCCAAAGTATTTTTACGCAGCTGGAGCAGTTCAGTTTGTGGTCGATGGTAGTCGATAATGGAGGATTCAGTGGTGGTGACATCAGTGAATGTCAAGGAGCGAAAGTTAGATCCTTGGTGCTGCTCCTGGCATGCCATCATGCACTCTTCACTGAACTAGGGGTGATCCCCTGACTTGATGGTACTGTAATGGTAGAGTGGCAGAAATTCTGGGCCATGAGGTTGCAGATAGTGCTGGAGGTACAATTCTGCTGCTTCTAATGGCCCACAGCACATAACAGATGCCCAGTCTCGAGTTGTTTAAAATTTGTCCCATTTAGCAAGGTAATAGTGCCACACAGCAAGACAGAGAGTATTCTTAATGTGAAGATGGATCTTTGCCTGCACAAGATCTGTGCCGTCACTCTTACCAATACTGTCATGAACAGATATATCTGCAGCAGGCAGACTGAAGATATGTTATTTCTTCTTGTTGGTTCTCTCACCAACTGCCACAGATGTTCCTTCTCCAAGGAAAGATACATTGGCACGGGAAGCAGTCCAGGAAAGGTTCATCTAGCTAATCCCAGGCATAGAGGCACTGTCTTATCAGGAGAAATCAGTTCAGCCTTCTTGGAATTTGTAAGGATGAGAGATAACCAATTGAAACACACAATATTCTCAGGAGACTTGACAGGGTAGATGCAGAAAGGTTGTTTCTCCTTGTGGGAGACTGGGACCTGAAGGAACAATCTCAGAGTGAAGGACTGCACATTTACAGAAATGAGTGGGAACTTCACTCAGAGGGGAGTGAGCCTGTGGAATTCTTTACCACAGAGAGCTGTTGAGTCTGGGTCATGAAGTTAAGAAATCTATCTAAGCCTTGCATAATCAGTAAGGGAATCAAGGGTTAGGGGAAAGACAAGAAAGTGAAGTTGAGGATTATCAGGTTAGCCGTGATCTCACTGAATGGTGAGTCAGACATGTTGAGCTGAAGGGCCCCATTCTGTTTCTAAGCCTTGTGGTCTTGGTGGAATTTTTAGGATACCTGATGTGTTATAACCAAATAAGAATGCTTGGTCTAGATAACAATGAGCTTTCCCATTCCCTATTTCAAAGACGAATATCTCACTCAGCTCAGGGTGCATCTGGGAGAATACTATGTACCAGGCTGTGGCATTGCACAAATCTCTTGACTTAGCTGAAAAGAAAGCACATTACCTGATGTGCTCCCCAGTGACTTCAAAATTATAATGTTTTTGATGTAGATTTTCTCATCTTAGACAACATCAACTCATAACTTGCTTTATATACTTTTTAAAAACTTGGTACAGAAATAAGCATAATTAAGTGAGGCACACTACATGCTAAAACAGTTAAGTCCGAAGTAATTTCAAGTAACATCTTGGAAAAGAATCAAACATTATAGCTAGAACAATTTTTTTTTAAAAAGTTAAAAATCACAATACCAGGTTATAGTCCAATAGGTTTGTTTGGAAGCACTAGCTTTCAGAGCGCTGCTCCTTCATCAGGTACAACCTGATAAAGGTGCAGCACTCTGAAAGCTAGTGCTTCCAAACAAATCTGTTGGATTATAACCTGGTGTTGTATGATTTTTGACTTTGTACACCCCCAGTCCAACACCGGCACCTCCAAATCATTTTTTTTTTTAAAAACCAGGTTACGAATAGGCATTTTCAGATTTGGCGTACCTTGTGGCACAAGAAGATATAACCTTCGACTCGGAAACTCAAATCAGCATAACTGCTAAAGTTATCAGTGCTGTCGAAAGGCAGCTCACCAAAACCAACCTGGGGTAGGAAAAGATCAACATTATTTCTTTACGAGAGAAAGAAAAACACTGATGCTATTTTTCAATCAAGGGAAATACAATATCGAAAATGGGCGTAGGACATTTTGCAAGGGAAGCTTCTCTTGCCAGGAAGAGTTAATCCCTCTACACTACAACACCAACTAAGCTGTGTTTCACAATCATACACACTGGTACATCTTACGACCAAACATTGTCACAATTCTAAAAATATTAAGTGCCTCACCATGAGCAAGATTCAGTCCAGTTCATTTCAATGGGGAAGTAAAAACCTTTTAAATATTTTGATGGCCTTGAAACAATTCAAATTTCAACTCATTTGCTCGAACTATAGATTGCTCTTTATTATGCTGCTGGCTTAGAGTCCTTCCACGGCTATTCTATTCCTGACACAGTTACAATTTTTTTGTTAAAACTTCACTTCTTTTCTATCACCTGTATCTAAATATATCAATCTAGAATTATAAACCCATGTTGACACTTCCCAACGTAACAATACTATGGCTTTAAGAGGTTATTGTAACCTGTTTTTTTTTTAAGAGACATTTTAAGGCAGAGGTACTGAGCAGTCTATCAGGGCTATTAGAGTAAACAGCTTGAGAGGCCTTGGGTTTTTTAAATTTGGAACAGAAGCAGCCTGAATGGGTGTGGTCAAGCTCCAACAGAACCAGGACTATTAGTTTTAGCTTTGAAGAAGTGGAAGCTGTTTTTCCCCTCTCTCAGTTACAGCCATAAGCTGGGGATTCTCGTCCTGCTACTGGAGCTGTATGCGAGACAATCTGTTTTCTGAAGTTGACTTTTGCCAAGAGTGTATGTTTATGGGATGTTAATATATTGGAACATTTCATTAGTTATAGTTACTTTATCGACTATTCTGTTAAGTTTTCCAATAGAGTTGTTATTCAATTCGTCCTTTGCTGTATTTTAACTATAGAGGATAAATAAAGTATGTTTAGCTTGACCAATCGAATCGCATCAGGAACGCAACACCTTACGTTTACCTTTAAAATAATGTTAGGCCCTAGACTATGTTCTGAATATTTTGAGGGGGTTTGGTCTGGTCCACTACACCAATCAGATAATTTCCAGTCATCACACCCTTTACAGTAGATTCTATTATTTTCTCTCCTACTGCCGTCAGGTTAACAGCTCTGCCATTCCTGGCTTTTCCTTCCCTCCTTCTTTAAAGGGTGGGGTTATATTTGCAACCATCCAGCCTGCAAACACCATTTCAAATTCTATTGAATTTGTAATACGTCCACCAATGCAGCCAACGCCCTTATAGCCACCTCTTTTAATACACTGATACAGAGATCATCAGCTCTGTGTTCCAACCCTTTGGGGTAGCACGCCATAAATTGAGTTCAGCTATTCCCAGAGGTCAGTTAGCTTAGTTGGTTGGACAGCTGGTTTGCAATGCAGTTTCATTCCTGCACTGGCTGAGGTCACCATGAAGACTCTCCTTTTCAACCTCCCCCATCGCCTGAGACCTGGAGACCCTCAGATAAAACCACTACCAATCATTTCTCTCTCTCTCTCTCTCTCTCATGTGAGAGCAGCCCAATAGTTTGGTCAGACTTTACCCTTTATTCCCCAAGTTGTACCAAATATTAACGATTTATCTAAAAGGTATGTCAAGTGTTAAGAATACAGAAATAGGAAACGTTGCTGCAACTGAACGAGGCATTAGTGAGACCGCACCTTGAGCGGTGTATATAATTTTGGCCCCCTTAGTTGAGGGATGTAGTTGCATTGGAGCATTTCAAAGAAGGTTCACTGGATTGATTCCAGAGGTGAGGGGTATGTCTCATGAAGAGAGATTGAGTAGTTTAGGCTGATGGGCGGCATGGTGGCACAGTGGTTAGCACTGCTGCCTCACAGCGCCAGAGACCCGGGTTCAATTCCTGCCTCAGGCGACTGGTGTGGAGTTTGCACGTTCTCCCAGTGTCTGCGTGGGTTTCCTCCGGGTGCACCAGTTTCCTCCCACAGTCCAAAGATGTGCAGGTCAGGTGAATTGGCCATGTTAAATTGCCTGCAGTGTTAGGTAAGGGGTAAATGTAGGGGTATGGGTGGGTTGCGCTTCGGCGGGTCGGTGTGGACTTGTTGGGCAAAAGGGCCTGTTTCCACACGGTAATGTAATCTAATCTAATCTAATCTGATCCTCTCTGGAGTTTAGAAAAATGAGAGGAGTCAGCATTCAAGTAGCGCTCTTTTAAGTTTTTGAATTGTAAAAAGTTCTGTTATAGCAGTTTAGGAATAATTTTGCAGAGCACATTGTAATCTTTACTCATACATCCCTATATATTCATGAATCATTCATTTTTTGATTGGGGAACTGAAGAATGATACTGCACAGAAAGAGGTCACTGAGCTGAGCAGGTCTCTTTGAAAGAACCATCCATTTAGTTGCACAACTATATCTTCCTCATAGCCATGCAAAGTTATTATGATTTTTTCAATTCCATTTCCAAAATGATTATGGAACAAGTTTCTACTGACCTTTCACACAGTTCATTCGAGATGGTCACAAGTCACTGGGTTGGAAAAGATGATTCGCATCCCCTCACCCTCTGGTTCATCTATAAATCATCCTCCATGTGTGCTCTCCGGCTACAGATCTCTCTGCCATCAGGAACAGTTTCCCCCCTATGTACTCCATCTACTTCATGGTTTTGAACACCTCTAATACCCTCACTTTAATCTTTCTCTCAGAAGAGAATCAATTCCAAAAATCTAGGTCCGTTGTAATTTGTTTTTTGCTAAATTATCAGAAGTTAAAGCCTACCCTGAGCTCAGCAGGCAGGGCACAGTCAGCGAGTATGGCCAGATCATCCTGCAACCTGCAGTTTTCATCAGGTTCGAGCGTCAGGACTTTCACCCAGGTTCCAGGCTTTGAGGAAACTGTTTCAAAAAAAAAGAGGAAACTTAACAGCTTCACAATCCACTATCAAATGGTCAAAAATATAGATTAGATTCCCTACAGTGTGGAAACAGGCCCTTCGCCCCAACAAGACCACACCGACCCTCTGAAGTGTCACCCACCTGACCAGTTTCCCTCTGACTAATGCACCTAACACTAAGGGCAATTTAGCATGGGCAATTCACTTGACCTGCACATCTTTGGACTGTGGGAGGAAACTGGAGCACCTGAAGGAAACACACGCAGATATGGGGAGAATGTGCAAACTCCACACAGACAGTCACCCGAGGCTGGAATCGAACGTGGGTCCTTGGCGCTGTGAGGCCACCTTTAAAGCAAATGGGTCATATTAACTGCTCTGAAGTCTGCTTAACGATCCGTCAGTGTGACTTGGTTGTTAAAGATTAAGGGAGGTCTTGATTTTCTTGTAACAAAATGCACGGTGTTCACGCTTGTAGACAATAGCAGTAGCATCTGTGTTTACAGTGACTAGACTGCGAGGCTCTGAAGTTCCAGGAACACGTTGGGGTTGTCTGGTTATAAACAGTTATCCTTTTAATCGTCCATTTACTTTCAAGACAGAGTTGGGAATAAGCTCATCAAGAGTTCTACCTGGAACTTTGAGGGACAAGGAGTTTACGATAATCTTGAGAAATCTTGCACACAACCTACCAAGATCCCAGAGAGAGAGAGAAAGCAGCTAGAAGTTAACGTTTCCAATGGTGCGCCATGCAGAAATGTGGAAGAGAGCTCGCACTCAAATTAAATAAAGCTAATGTGTGAGAGTCTGCAATTAGGCTGGAAGATTTCCTGCTGAAGGGAGAATCGCCAGGAAAAAAAACTTCACCATGGAAGTTCTATAATTAAAAGTTACCAGAGCTGAGAAAGGAAAAACATTGAAATAACCCATGGAAGGCAAAAACCACTTTTGACCGGACCCAGGAGACAATGTGAAGCATACCTGTGAAGTAGGTTTTGTGCTAAAAGTAAACGGTGAAACTTCCATTCTGTACTTTAAAGAGTAGGTGGGTAACAATACATGTTCAGCCAGTTGTGCTTTTATAGATCGGAAATCCTTTATCCGAAAACCTAGGTCCAACTGTTTTTCGTATGAGGGATATTTTCTGCTTTTGGATACACTGACATCAATGAGCTGCTTCAGCTTCCCTGCTTCAATTACCAATCACAGCCGGTTTAAACTGCCATCAGTTCTTTTGACATTAAAAAATACCAATTTGCACAGATTTATTAGGGTCTTGTCTGCTTTACACAAGCAATTCTTTCCTTTGCAAAATCAGAAATGATGGCGATCTGGGTGAGAAAATAACCTACTCTTTTCTAACTGCTGGATCAATTTGGGAAAAGACAATGTGAAATGTACTTATCAGCATGATGTGCACTGAAAATGTGCAATAAAATAGTTCTTATAATATTGAAAACATAGGAATATACTAAATGCATAGTGAAATTCTACTTATGAAAGCACATAAGTCCGTTCAGACCCTTCGGGAAAAAGGTGAAAGTGGGTACTGCAGACGCTGGAGATCAGAGTCAAGATTAGAGTGGTGCTGGAAAAGCACAGCAGGTCAGGCAGCATCCAAGGAGCAGGAAAATCGACGTTTCAGGCAGAAGCCCTTCATCTGGAATGAGGCCTCATTGCTGATGAAGGGCTTTTGCCCGAAACGCCAATTTTCCTGCTCCTCGGATGCTGCCTGACCTGCTGTGCTTTTCCAGCACACTCTAATCTTGCCTTTGGGAAAAAGCTTCGCTTGGCCTGAAAAGATCCAAACAGATTGGAAGTGAAGCTCTTTTTTCCCCAAAGGGCCAAGCAACCTGAGGACATGTGAGAAAACTTCGACCCGCTTGGGCCGAGCAAAGTTTATTTTCCAAAGGAATCTTTACCGTTTTTGGACAAATGGATAAAGGATTCCCAAAGAGTAGGCTTCTGCTGTAGTGAAAGTCTTAAAACTCACTGTGCCATCCTTTCAGCTATCACTGGAGGTTTAATGATTTAAGAAAAGTTGCTTGTCTCCATGATAATTGTAACAAAAATAATTTTTAAAGGCATCAATCGTGTTAATATAACATTACTCAGATTTCTGCTAAAAGGATTAGCTTTCACCAGAGCGACAACTCCAAGAACCTTTCAGAATCTATTCAAACGTTTACTGTGGGCTGTTTCTTGAGCTGGGTTCAGCACTGCTCCATCTCCATTTATTTGTAACCAGTTTAAAACGAAATACCAGAAGTGGCAGTTCCAGCAAGTAACAAAGATCCATGATAGCAAAAGGTCTCAATGGCCCTACCGCTTCATTTCCCTAAGTTTCCTTATGAGCAAAACACCTCGACTTTGTGAAGACCGCATTATTTCGTTTTGGGAATTCTGACTGCAGGTTAAAATAGAAAAAATAACTTTTAAAACCAAGGACTGTGGAAGGCAAGGCTACACTTCTTAAAGTCACTGAACCTCATAGTGAATGCTGTTTACACTGATTCTTTGTTCACCCAGTTTAAGCTGTCACCTTTAACCAGTATCTTAAGAGACTTCGTACACCAATCATCCTACTCCTCCTGCAAAGTAGAGAGAGAATCTGGAGAAAGGAGTTTGAAGAACAGAAAATCCTGGCAAGCAAAAAGGAACATCTCAATGAATCCTGTTGACTGATGCTATTGAACTGTGTTTCCTAGTTTGCTTCCCCTCCATGGATACATCTAATAGCTTTAGGTTTGTCTGTGTCTGTCTGGTGTATGGGTTTGAAAAGGGTATTAGAGCTTTAACTAGTAGAGCCATATATCAATATTCATAGCTGGTTATTTGTGATAAGTATTTACTTACTTGTAATAAATAACAGCTCTTGTTAAGTATAAAAGTTGGTCAGTGTATTCTGAATTTGATTCCAAGTTGGGGATTTTGCATCTTTTGCAATCAGTAGCGGGGTTTGAGAATTAGTGCACCTTCCCTAGTGGGTTGTAACAATTTGGCCACTAGCCATAGCAGTGTAACTGAGTCACAGAGATCAACAATGAGCCTGTCACTACATAATGCTGTGGCTGCACCAAGTTTCTTTATGCTTCACAGGTATTACTCTGACCAGCCAGAGAAAGGTTTGAACATCGTGAACCAATGTTTCAAACAACAAGACCTGAAGTGGTCCTATTTTTCACCTCATATGGACAGCGAGTGTCAGCAAGCCAGAAGAGGAGGAGAATTCTCAGTGGTGCCCTGGGTCAATATTCATCGACTAACCTGCATCTCCCAAGCTATCTCACTAAAACAGATCCTCTGTTCACTGAATTTTACAAAATTCTGTGTGCAAACTGGGGGCTGCATTTCTCTACATTAGATAGTGACAAAAATAAATAAATGGGTTGAGAGCACTCTGGGACTTTGAGATTGTAAAAGGTATCACATCAAGGAGTTTGTTTTTATTCAGGGGGCTATAAAGGGGAAGAGAAAGAAATAATCAAGGGAAATATGACAATTTACTTTTTAAAAAAAGCTAGACGTGCAAGTGAAGTTGCAAAGACTTACCAAACTCATCGATTTCTTTACGTTTGCCTTCTAATTTACTGATGAGTTCTTCTAACTTGCATTGCTTTGCTAAGATTTTAAAATCTTCAACATTTTCAACTTCAATATCTAAGCGACCTATGGAAACACAAACAACCATTAAAACTGGTAACTGCAATTTGAGGAAATAAACAACAACCAACAGATTTATTAAAGATAAATCATTTCCAACCACCTCAATTTGGGTTCTTTAATGAAACAAAGAATATATATGGACTTTCAAAAGGCTTTTCATGTAAGTGCAACGTAATAGATTTACTAAGACAGTATAATCCTCTAGGATGAGAGAGCGTGCAGCAGAATTAAGTTGAAAGATGGGAGAGCCAATGTCAAGAATAGTGGTGAAGTCATTTGTCAGACTCTATGTTGTCACACAGTGGCGCTGCCCCCGGCATCGGTGTTGCCAATGTAATTTGAAGGACCTGAACTTGTGTATGGTGGTACAATTGAAGAGTTTGCAAATGTAGTAACTAATGAGGATAGCAGAAGATGTCAGGAGGACTGGTAAAATGGGCAAACACACAACAGATTAAATTTAATGCGGAGAGTGTAAATAATAAATTTTTGAAGGAAAAGTGAGAGGCAATAATAAAATAAATAGGACAATTTCACAGGGGGCCATAGAAACAGAGGGTGCTTGGAGTTCATATGCACAAATCTTTGGAGGTGGCATGTCAAGATGATAAAACTGTTAAAGACCGATGTGATTCGTGGTTTTATAAACAGACAAAAAGAAACCTTTACAAAATTACAGATTTGATCCTAGAATGTATTCAACTTTGGTGCCACACTTTAGGAAAGAATTCAAGGTTTATCAGATGAGACAAACTGGGACTATTCTCAGAGCAGAGAACATTCGGGGTTGAACAAAGTAGATATATTTAGATTTCTAGAGAGCTTTGATAGAGTAGATAGGGAGAAGCTGTTCATACAGCAAGTTATGAAAATGGAATGCATTTCCTGAAAGGGTGATGGAAGCAGTTTCACTTATAAATTTCAAAAAAGACAAATCAGATAAATACTTAACAGGAAAAATCTGCAAGCCTATGGGGAAGCGAGCAGGTGGATGGAACTAATCAGATACCTCTTTGAAAGAGCTGTTACAGGCTGTGTAAGAATTAAAAATGACCCCTCGGATGACACACCAGTACTACTGAAACAAAAGGCAAAAGCACACACGCTCAGAGAAATGGTACACAATAAGCAAAACGGACAGACTCTTAAAATAAGAAAAAAAAACACAACCAATGTAGGGAAAGGACGAATAGATGGATCTAGTCAGGAGCTAGTATAGACACTATGGCCCACTGACCCTCTTTTGCATTAAATTCTTGCAATTCCTTCAAACATTTTTTCTCCACATTCTACAACTACACAAGAAGACAGACATGAAATAAATGCATGTGGCAATTAAACATTGTGAATTGTAGTCTCTGCTGTAATGTAGAAAACACATCAGCCAAAGACTTTTTTAAAAAAATTCATACACAAAACATGGGTGCTAGTTGGTAATGCCAGCATTTATTGCCCATCCCAAATTGTTCTTTGAGTGCAGCTGAGTCAAGCACATTGCTATGGTTCTGGAGTCACATGTAGGCTAGATCAGGTGAGGATGTCAGATTTCTTTCCATAAGTATATCAGCAAGCGAGACGGGCTTTTAACAGAATAGTCAATGGTTTATAGTCACCATTCCTGACTTTTTAAATCAAATTTAAATTCCATCTGGGATTTAAAACCATGTCCCCAGACCATTAACTTGGTTTGCTGGATTCTGATGAAGTCACCAGAGTCAAAATGTTAACTCCTAACCCTGCTTTCTTCCCACAAATGCTGCCAGACCTGCTGAGTTTCACCAGCAATTTCTGTTTTTGTTGCCAGATTACTGGGCCAGTAATATGACCACCAGTCCACTGCCTTCTTTTAATCTATTTGCATTAAGCAGGGCAGCATAAACAATGTGATTATGGTCAGAGTGTGGGATTGGCTGAGGGATTAATATTAGTCAGAAGAGGAGTGAATTCTCTCCCTCATCTTCAAATAATGTCAAGAGATCATTCATTCAAGGTGGCACATTATACTTCAGGTTAGCATCTCACCTGTAAAATGGCACCTCCAACTATGCAGCACTCCTTCAGTACTGCACTGAGAGGGTCAGCCTAGAATCTGTGCTTCCTGGAACAGGGCTTGAATCCACAAACTTGAGACTTAGAAACGAGAGTTGTATCAACTGGGCCCATCACCTATACTCCAATTTCTCCAATGCATAACAGATAAGGCAGCACATTACATACCTGTATAGAAAAACTGCAGGATTGCCCTGAAAGCCATTGGGTTTATCTGCCAAACAGAGGAAAAAGATAAGCAATATGAAACAGACCTTAATACCAAAGCAGAATAATCTTGTGAATACATGTTATTATAGTTTCGCTTAAACAATACAAAGTTGGTTTTTCATAGAATAGACTCCCTACAGTGTGGAAACAGGCTATTTGACCCAACAAGTCCACAGTGACCCTCCAAAATTATCCCACCCAGATCCATTCCCCTACTCCTATTACAGAGGAACCTCGATTATTCGATCGTTACAGGTGGGCAGCATTTTGTTCGGTTAATCGAATTCCGGATAATCAAATGCTGGATAACATAGTTTAGCCAAGCTTTAGGATCTTGCAATCCTGCCAGATAATCTGATATTCGATAATAGAATGCTGGATAATTGAGGTTCCTCTGTACCCTACAATTCCTCTGACTAATCATATAGCCTACACATCCTAAAACACTCTGGGAAATTTACTGTGGCCAATTCATGTAACCCACATATCTTTGTCTGTGGGAGGAAACTGGAGCACCTGGGGGAAACCCACACAGACATGCAGAGAATGTGCAACCTCCACACAGACAGTTGCCCGTGGCTGGAATCGAACACAGGGCTCTGCGGCTGGGAGGCACCAGAAGTAATCACTGAGCCACCATGCTGCTCTTATGTCTGTACTCAATGCCAACTTAAACAACTCCAAATTAGGGTTGGCATATGAAATATAGCCATCAAAACGTACAGCCAGCACATGATAGAGATAACCCAGTCTAAACCACCACAAGCTATGCAAAAACAGAAACTGGAGAAACTCAGCAAGTCTGGCAGCATCTATGGGAAGAAAGCAGAGCTAATATTTCATTACGTATCTCTTAAATTTCTCATATATATCTTTGTCTTTGGACGCCGTGTCCACATATTGGCTCACGTGTTGCCTTCCACATCCCCCTCTCCTCCCACCACTTCGGCTTCAGCATATATATCAGGTTTTCCAAGCTAACAGTGCTGATGTACAGTCATCGGACATGAAACATTAACTCTGCTTTCCTTCCATAAATGCTGCCAAACCTGCTGAGTTTCACCAGCAATTTCTGTTTTTGTTTCAGATCTTTAGCATCTGCAGTTCCTTGTTTTATTTCACCTGAGCTGGGGAATCACCAGAGTATTCAGGTCGTTCTGTTACAATGTCAACGTGAATTTGCTGTAATACAACTGACGAATTGGAAGCGTTGTTTCTAAAGAACAAACCTTTAAAACGTGTGTTGAGTGTAACGTGACTACAGCGCCAACACTTCAAGTGCTGTTTCTAAAGTGTGATCCTCTTTTTCTATAAAGCGGGGTTGCACAAGAACGCAACCATGGTGTTATAGAAGAACTGACTGTACCTAGAAATGGTTCTGTGACAAGTCACTCACTTTCTGCCTCCCCAAAACTGTTCGCATATACAAGGCAGAAATCAGAGTGTGACCAGCAATAACCAAATCCCATCTTCCCTATGAATAAAAAGAAAATGGATGTGTACTGGTTAATGAGTACAATGATAAAAAGGGAGAAGATCAGCGAAAAAAGATGCACAGAATTCAGAATTCAACAGTTAGTAACTGGTGAAACTGCAATTGAAGCAGGCAAGCAGAAAGACTTGGGGACAATTAAAAAGAAAATTGCAGATGCTGCAAAATTGAAACAAAAATAGAAATTGCAGGGGACACCCGGCAGCTCTGGCAACATCTGAGGGGATAAAACAGAGTCAGCATGGAGTCCAGTTCTCAATTACACTGGACTTGAAATGTTAACTCTGTTTTCTCTCCACAGATGCTGACAGACCTGCTGAGTTTCTCCAGAAAGATCTGGGGTTTCAGATACATAAACAAGAACAAGCTGAAATACTCTTAAAAATATGGGTTTTTTATAAATTGGAATGCAAAGGGATCATTCTAAATCTATGCCTATCAATTGTTGTGCTGCAGTTGGAACACTGGCTTAGATTTTGCTGAGATTGCCAAAGAGACAACTTTCATCATGTACAGTGACTCAAGAGTTTGAGCAGGTTCATCAACAGAGATATGAATTGAATTTAGTTTCAGTTCCCAGCCTTCCACGAGGAGTCTGTGGGCAGGATAAGCCATGTGGAGGATTCTCAGCCAGACTGAAGAACGCTCACTGAGGCACAAGCCGGAAAACAGTAAGTATTTAAAAAAAACAGAAACATAAATTACTAATCATTGCACACAAAGCAAAATCAGGACAGGGCATACAGATAGGGTAAGCACACAAAAGAATGAAACAGGAAAAACAATAAAAAAGCAACATTAATTTTCTTTTGAGAGAATGAAATTCCAGGCTTTTGTTCACTTTTCAGGGCCAGAGAGGTTGCAAGCCCCAATCATTGCTTATTACACAGTCAGAAACTCAATTATACTTAACTGAACAAGTCCTAATTTCTTTCAGCCAGTTTAAAAGTGAAAAAAGCAGATATTAGCACGGGATGTCAGTGATCTATCCATCGACAAAGGCAAGCAACAGCCAGCACGTGCTGGGGTGAGACATCTCCACCAACAGCAACCACAAAATTTCCACGTTTAAAAGCGCATGTGCAGAGGCCAGAAATTTTACTTAAGAGATGAGAGGTGCCAGTCCCAAAGTCCAACCCTGTGTCCAGTTGTGGGCACTACACCAGAGGAAGAACATCAAAGTCTTGAAAAGAGTGCGTGCAGAAGAAATTCACTGCAAGGGTATCAGGGCTGGGAACCTTTGCTACGAGAGTGAGTCGAGAAAACTTTCAATACCAAGGCAGAGATGATGGAGTTGTTCAGATTTATAAAATACTTTGCAGAAGCAGGACGAGGGGAATCTTTCCCACCATTGGGAAGTTGGTAGCCAGAAAATGTCAATCAAAATTCATGGAGTTTTCTCCTGCCATAACTTCACAGCAAGTTTAGGATATGTGGCGATTTATGGCAGCAATGGCAATTTATCTGGCGAAAGAAAAGTTATTGTGGGAAATCAAATCCAAATGCATACCTCTAAATTCACTATTGGACGAATAAAGAATTCAGAATTGATTTAAGGTAAAGGGTCACTTGGATATGGAATGAACATTCACCAGCAACAGCAGTAGGAACAGGATACACAAAGCTTTTTAAAAAAGCAGGCTAACAGATAATTTGAATAATGCATTTTTTGGGGGAATGGAGCAGGGCTTCTTTTCAGTTCATTGCAAGAGAAGAACAATAGATTAGCATCCATCGCCCATTGTCTTCGAGGTGATGGCAAACCACCTTCTTGTACTATTGCAGTCCATTAGGTTTCTCAGAAAGCCAACACAAAGTACAATCTGGTCGAAGAGCTTCTTACGGTGCTGTAAAACACCATCACTAACTTGCATCATTTACCAATGGATGCTTGAGGGCTATCGCCTTTCTCCCCTTCCATTTTGTCTGCAACATTTCTGCGAAGTATGTTGAGCGAGCATTCAATACACAGCGATGGGCTCTGAACGTCTGGCCATGAACAAGGAAGGAAATGTCACTATAGTAGCCTTGTTCCAATAACCTAATCGTGGAAACAAGAAAAATAAAGATTAGTACTGTGGATTAAATTAGAATGCCACAATACCCATCTGTAGCCATTTTCATCTTTCTGTTTTCCCTTTGTGCTCACCAAGGTGGGGAGTGGGGGTCAAAAAATTCAGAGGGGTTTGAATGTGGAATGGGCAAAAGAGGCAGGTGGGTCTAGTTTCGTTTGGGATTATGGAAAACATGAATTGGTTGGACCCAAGGATCTGTTTCGTGCTGTATGACTGTCAGTCTTGGAAAATAAAACTGATTTTGAAGCAGCTCAGGGGTCACCATTGTAACTCCTAGGTCATTTAGATCATTTTTTAAAAAAAATCATGAAATGCCCCAGCTATGTACCTCATTCCTATTCTCCTACTGTAACAGCCTGGCACTTTAAAAACATCAAACCATTCTTGCACTTGTCAGATTGACAATGCCTAAAATTTTAAAACCTTGACAGGAACTATGAACTTAATGGCCTCTTTGCCCCCTGTAAAATTTTATGGACTTATAGAAAGACCCAATGGGAAAATCTGTGTGGAAACCAATGAAGACTACACCAGCTGTTAAATAAATTGACGCACTCAAGTGCAATTGTGCACAGATACAGACATTCAAAATAATTCAATAGCTACTTGAAAAGATCTGATTTGGAATAAAGCAAGAATGTGGTAATGACAGACACCTTCCTGTTCTGAGAGAGGGAAGCATATAGCATTGATACATTTAAGGAGGGACCTGAACACAAGGATACCAGGAATAGTGTGATACAGGGGAGAGTATACAAAAGTGAAGTGTAGTCTGGAAAGTTGGACCTAAAAGCCTGTTTCTGAGTTAAGTATTCTGACAGGATAATTGTGCCCAAATTAACAGTAGTGAGCTGCCCCATGACCAACAATGAAAGACAGAAATAACTCAAACTCATCGCTCTTTGGATACTTTTCAACAGCAGGACAGAGCATGAAAAACAACTTGGATATTTGTTTCCGTTCTAAAGCAGTGTCATATAGGACTCTAAAGGTTAACTCCAGTTGTCTTTCCACAGAAGTTGTAGGACCTGCTAAGTCTCTCCAGTACTTTGCTTTTATGACGTATTTCTCTTCAGAAATGCTCCCAAGTGCTTTATAGCAAGTGACAAACAGAGGAGACTTTCAACTTGTTAGTCTGAGCTGACACTTAACAGGAGTTGAGAGGGAAAGCCCATTTCAGCACCCATTCCATACTCCTGAATAACATTTCACATTGCATATATAACACAGATTGACTGGAAAGGACAGTAAAAGGAAGCAGAACATGCCTAGAGTGGGAAATAGTGAGCTAGCAAACTGACCCAACTATTTCGCAGGCATGACCAATTGGACTGGTTTCTGCTGATATTACCACTGATGAGGTCAAACCAATTAGCAATGCTAATGGAACTCTGTTATATAGCATTATGAACAAGACTTTTGTTACTTGTAATCAGACAATCACAATCTTGCATTTACGTTTACTGTAGCTGCCTCTTTATATTGCCATAGAATTTGATTCTGTAGGCCAAAGGGGAGATCTGCATGTAGATGCTTACGCTGCAGGCAGTGAACAGAACACAGTAACCCTGGCTTTCAATCAGGACCCAAATGGAATGTTGCAAATATTTGGAGAGCAGGGAACAAGGGCGCACACAAACTCTTTCTTTCAGTTTCTTGAGCACCCACACAGCCCAAAAGATTCCAACAGCACACTTTAAACCTGGCCTGACATTGCACTGGAAATGCATTTCAATAGTCACACAGAGCTGAGAGAACTGCTTTTGTAACAATGCAAAAAGTGGACACACTTAACTCTAAGAGTTAGGAAGACGCTTATCAAACAAGAAAAAAAGGAGGGAAAAGCAAACAGCAGGAAGGAGCATCTTCAATGCCAAAGTCTGGCTGGCAACAGTGGCATAAATGGAGGATGGTGCACTCAAAGTTAGGTGCAGGAATGGAGCTCTTGGGGGTTTTTGTATTTGTGTTTGTTTGTGGGCAATGCATAAAACCATCCTCCAATCCCTGCTCTGCAAAACAGCTTTTCACCCTCCCACCCCAGGCGATCTTCCTGATAAGTTGCTGAATTTACATCAAACAAAACAGAACTTCTCACTGATTTCCTACCGTTGCAGAAAATCATCATAATAATCTCTCTGCATCGACTTGGCAGTAACTTGTTTGTAGTCTTTCAGCAGCCTCCGAATGGAGTCATTCAGTGCACCGTACAAGCACCGCTCCCCGTCAAATGTGTTAGCTTCACATTTTGCTCCTGTAACACATTCAATTTCTGTTCAAGCCTTGGACTAACTGCCTTAGAGTCACTGATCATTTGGGTAAAACAAATAAGAAATTAAACCAGTTGAATCAGTGACAATTAATTTGTTCTATTAAATTAATATTCCAGAATACATAAGTGATTGCCTTGATACTTAATGCCATATATGGGGCACTGTCATTAGAACAGAAATTCATCAAGTAAATGTGCCAAAACATTACAATTTAACCATTTATTTCTTAAGATATAGTTTTTCCTCCACTCCCTTTGAGATTATGATTCGCTTAGCTACACACTACCTGAGTAATCATTCCAATAACAAAACAAAAAATTAACTTTTACAGAGCTGCTGCACAGTGCACAGCTTCGATTGCTCACAAAACCTGCAAACTGTGTATTTTGTAAATAAATGTTCAACCACAATTTATTTGAGAATTTTGTGATCAACAGGTGGCAGTAGATTGCTGAATGAAAACTGAAAGAACCGTGGATGCTGTAAATCAGAAACGAAAACAGAAGTTGCTGGAAAAGCTCAGTAAGTCTGGCAGCATTTGTGAAGGTCACTGGACCTAAAACATTATCTCTGATTTCCCTTCACAGATGCTGCCTGACATGAGCTTTTCCAGCAGGTCTTCATTTATGGCAGTATATTGCTGTTTGGGAAGGTTTCCAGTTTCATTGACAAGCACTTTGAGATCAAGTACAAGATGTCAAAACAAGTATGAACAGTCACATTAAGAGGAAAAGGATGAATCACCAAGCAGAAATAAAACTGGGAAATGGAAGTAGAGGGGATTTGATGCAGAATAAAATTTATCCTGCACTGAAATACCAGAGGAAGTGGTGGAGGTTGGTACAATTGCTTCATTGAAAAGACAAATGGATGGGTATATGAATAGATGGATATGGACCAAATCCTGGCAAATGGGATTGTATTAATTAGGATGCCTGGTCAGCATGGACGAGTTAGTCTGAAGGGTCTGTGTTTGTGCCTGTACATCTCTATGAGTCTGTGGCTCCATTTGACCTCCCAAAACCCATCTCCTCATACTTGCCCAGATTAACCTCAGTCCGCCAATTCTCTGCCCAACTTTCCAACTGATCTGCATTCTGCTATAACCTTTGATAATCTTCCTCAATAGCCAGAAATCCACCAACTTTTGTGTACAATCTTACTAATCAATCCAGCAACATTCTCATCCGAATCATTTGACTATATTACAAACAACCGAAGTCCCACCAATCATCCGTGTGGTCACATACCCGCCAGTCAGAAAAACATTCCCCCACAACTACCCTCTGTCCTCTATGACTAAGCCAATTTTTCTATCCAACTTGTCAACTGATCACAAATTACATGCGACTTCTCTTCTGAACCAGCCTACTATGAGGAATCTTATCAAAAGCTTTAGTAAAACTCACAGACAACATCCACTGCCCTACACTCAACCACCCTCAGTGGTCCTTCAAAATACTCAATCAGGTTTGTGAGACATGACATTCCCTGCATAAAGCTAGTGGACACGCCAGTGTTGGACTGGGGTGGACAAAGTTAAAAATCACAACAGGATTATTTGGAAGTATTATCTTTCAGAGTGCTGCTCCTTCATCACATCACTAGTTATCCTTATCGATAGCATTCTTAAAACTTATAGAATTATGATCACTATTCCCAAAATGCTTCTAAACTGAAGCTTCAATCACCTGGCCAGGCTCATTTCCCCCATTCCAAACATAAGAGTTGATTTTTCTCTGCACCCTCTCTGTAGCTGTAATCATGATATCCTGCATTCTGTTCTATTACCCTGATGTACTTATGTAACCTATGATTTGTCTGGATAGCACGCTAAACAATACTTTTCACTATATCTCAGTACGTGACAATAATAAATCAAATCAAGTAAAATTAAATAATATGCCCCTTCCCAAATCTAGGAGAAAGTGAGGACTGCAGATGCTGGAGATCAGAGCTTAAAAATGTGTTGCTGGAAAAGCGCAGCAGGTCAGGCAGCATCAAAGGAACAGGAGAATCGATGTTTCGGGCATAAGCCCTTCTTCAGGAATCTGAAGAAGGGCTTATGACCGAAACGTCGATTCTCCTGTTCCTTTGATGCTGCCTGGCCTGCTGCGCTTTTCCAACAACACATTTTTAAGCCCTTCCCAAATGTGACTACCTACAGAAACATTCCTGGTTGCACCTAACAAATTCTGCCCCATCTAAGCCCCTGGCACTAAGGGAGCCCCAGTGGATTTGGGGAAGTTAAAATCAACAACTACAATAACCTTGTTGTCCTCACATCTTGCCATGACTTGCTTACATATCTGTTTCACTATCTACTGCTGACTACTGAAAGGCCACATAGTAAATGGAAACTGAAAATTAAAAACACAACACAAATTCATCACCACGCTGATTTGAAAATATATATTACCACTCTTTCAGTATCAAGAACATGCCACAAATGAATAAACAAAAAACAAAATAACACTGCCACAGTCAGCAGATGAAGACTTCCATTAGCTCAACTGCATCTGAATCCTGGTCCAATTAGGAAATGCCTGTATCTTGGCACCACCTTCATTACTTTGTCCAAAAAAAAACACTAAATTGCTTTATACTGTTTTAACCAGAATGCTTTGCTTTTTGGTCAAAGAGCCTTCTTGGATCTTGAGCTTTCATTAAATTTGCTTATATTAGACTATAGCTTAACTTTAAAAGAAAGGGTAAAAAGATATGAAAAAGGTGTATGGAATACTGGTGATGAAAACAGAAATCAAGCTAAATAGTTTTAGAAGAATCCATACCGTTGGCAAGCAAGTACTGAACAAGTTCCTCATGCCCACACAGACATGCGTAATATCTGTTGATAAAGCAAGACGTTAGTGATGCAGTAAATAACCTGATTTAATGTATCTCTTAAAGTAACATTGCTGGAATGACTGTCTGTTTAAATAAGTAGAACATTTTGCTGAGGAAAATAATGCAAATTTTCAACAGCTGAGTAAAATTCCAGTTAGTGCTGAATGTGACGTGAGAATTTGTAAGTGCTGATTTATAGGGCCCCCAAACGATTTTTGATTTTAATTTGTTTATCGGTAACGCAGCACCAAAGGCAACGTGATTTCATTCAGAGAAGTCAGAAGGAGCATGCCCTCATAAAATGGGTGCTTAGGATTACGACTACGTGTTGCTGCAGGTTGGGATTCAGCTGCTCAGTGCCCTGTTTACATTCATCCCTTTTCCACACATGACTCAACAACAAACTGTTGACAAGCTTCAGTTAGTGCCAAAGCAAAATGGGGAGACAGCAACAGGCCCAGACATTCTCTCCATGTTTCTCCCTGACCCTGGAGGTCTTTTCTTCACCCAAACCCCGTTTCAATGTCACAACTGTTCGGTGCATATTGCAGTATGTACTTTGCGCATGACACAACAGCATGGAGGGTCTCAAACTGTACACGTGCGTTTCCAAGTGAGCACACAGTTACAGTCGTCCTGCAGTTTCGTTGTCTGTGAACACTGCCATTTTTTAATTCATTCACAAGATGTGGACGTCACTGGCTGGGCCAGCATTTCTTGCCCATCCTCAGTTGCCCTTGCGAGAGTGGTGGTGAGCGGCAGTCCATTTGCCCATAATGCCATTAGGGAGAGGTTTCCAGAATTTTGACCCAGCGACAGTGAATGAGTGGCAGTATATTTCCATATATCGATGGTGAGTGGCTTGGAGGGGAACTTGCAGGTGAGGGGGTTCCCATGTATCTACTGCTTTTGTCCCTCTAGATGGAAGTGGTCATGAATCAGTAAGGTGCTGTCCAAAGAGTTTGGATGAATTTCTGCACCACATTTGTAGATGATACAGACTGATGCGATAGAGGGTCCGTGCTTATCAGTTATCTGTTGCCCCACAGTTTCGTTGTCTGAGAACACTATCATTCTTTATTCATTCAGGGGATGTAGGTGTCCCTGGATAAGCCAACCTTTATTGCACATCCCTAGTTACCCTTGCCAGAATGTTTCCTTGCCAAATGACTCTGTCTCCATGATATACAGGTAATTAAAGTCCTCTTTACATCTACTTTGATGTTTAAAAGTCTCAGTAAATTCCTTGCACATTTATTCCTCTATATGCCTCCCAGTAGCTGGTGGTCTTCATTATACACCAAGCAATATAATTGCAACCTTCTTATTCTGTCCTTAAATGCTCTGGAAAATTCCTCTTTTTCCAACGTGGAAATGCTCTAAAATGCCAATCCTCCTCTGTTTATTCTACTTTCCCATCTTTTCTGAACACGTTTTAAATGGGAATATTCAACACTCAGAGTCCACATTAGAGTGGTCCTGGAAAAGCACAGCAAGTCAGGCAGCATCCAAGGAGCAGGAAAATCGACGTTTCAGATAAAAGCCCTTCACATTCAACACACAGATCTGCCCTTGCTTAAGCCAGGTCTTTATCATTTCTGATGAAGGCTGGCATGGTGGCTCAGTGGTTAGCACTGCTGTTCCACAGCGCCAGGGACCCAGGTTCTATTCCATCCTTGGGCAACTGTGTGGAGTTTGTACATTCTCCCAGATTCTGCGTGGGTTTCTTCCAGGTGCTCCGGTTTCCTCCCAGAGTCCAAAGATGTTCAGGCTAGGGTGAATTGGCCATAGTATTCAGGGATGTGTAGGCTAGGTGCATTAGTCAGGGGAACGGGTTTGGGTGGGATGCTCTCCCGAGGATCGGTGTGGACTTGTTCGGCCAAGTGGACTGCTTCCACACTGTAGGGATTCTTTTCTGATAGGTTAAAAACAATGGCTGCAGATGCTGGAAACCAGAGTTTAGATTAGAGTGGTGCTGGAAAAGCACAGCAGTTCAGTCAGTATCCGAGGAGCAGTAAAAGGAAGGGCAAAAGCCCTTCCTTTTGCCTGAAACATCGATTTTACTGCTCCTTGGATGCTGCCTGAACTGCTGTGCATTTCCAGCACCACACTAATCTAAATTCTTTTCTGATGGGCTTATACCCGAAACATCGACTCTCCTGCTCCTCAGATGCTATGCTTTTCCAGCGCTATACTTTTTGACTCTATCATAGTTATGAAGAGTGAATTCTTTCTACAGTTTAGTAATGTGAAACGGTGTTTTACAGCTGGGCTGTGCTCACACATGGGTGAGATCCTGAAGGATGGCTTTCATGCATAGGACTGGACCATCATAAAAGTTAGTTTGAAAAATAAATCAAAATTACAGCAACGAAGCGTCATATTAAATAAGTAGAACACTTGCTGATGAGCTCAGCACCACCTTCTCCAGGACAGTTAGGGATGGGCAATGAATACTGGCCCAGCAAGTGACATCCATACCTTGCAAATAAATGTGCAAAAAGGTTTGCACACTGCATATAAACATGGTAGAGAGAAACAAGAGCTTTAACACCTTCCTCATGGCAATGTCTGGACACCTCAGCTTCACGATAGCAAAAATCTCTCAAAGCACACATTCTGAGACCATGCATACACCAAACAGATACATGTGCACAAGATAGATGGAAAATGTAGGCTGTGCTTGACCTACAACAGCAATCATATAAATGACATTAGGGAAAAAGAAATTCCAAGACAGCTGAAGAGACATAATCAGAAATAAAGAATGTCAAGATGGAATAGTATTTTGAAGAGGTGTTCAAAACCTTAATAAAGGGATAGGGTTTAAAAGAGGAGTCTTAAAAAGGAGAGGAATGTAACAGAGTTCTGATGAGTGGGAGTGGTTTAATTGAACAAGCACAAGTAGATATTATTCTAAATCTTCATTTTGAAGTTAAACATCTATCCTTACTGATAGAAAATATCATCCAATATTATTCAGCCAGATTGAAAAGTGCAGCAATTTGGGAAACAGAGAAATAAAGCCATAAGGTTACACTATGACAAGTTGATACAAGCAAATCCCATTATAAATGTTAACATAGGAACAAATAATGGAAATGTTGACAGAAGTATGACATAAACAGAACAGTAAGCAAGCTTTTGTAGTTGGGAAGCTTGAACTTTCCAATAGAATGCAGAATTTAGAGAACAATAAAAGAAGATTTATAACATATTATATATAATCTGTACTTACAGTGGGGTACTGTCCCATTTATCTTTGACATTTAATTCCACATCCCTCTGTTCAACCAGATAGCTGTAAAAATGAATGACAATTATATTAAAACCAGATCTAAAATTGAGTTAGGTGTTTTAATGTCATAAGCCCAATATACCTAGCCCTGCAAAAGATAAAAGCACTAATGCTGCATTTCAACATAAATTGAGCAAGCTGATCCAACCTAAAAAGAAAATTACAATTTTGTCAACAGAATCTAGATTCTGTGGATTTTCTGTTTTTAATAAGTTATATCAGACAAAAAAAAACAATCTCTAACATTTCCATTCTTTCCTCCTCAAAGAACTTAACATCAGAAGTATGGCATTTAAGGTAATGAATTAAAAGATCTCCTTTCTTTTTAGTTTATGATGTGGCAGTGCCGGTGTTAGACTGGAGTGAACAAGGTCAGAAGTCACACAACACCAAGTTCTTGACCCTCAGGTTTACTCGACATCACAAGCTTTCAGAGCAGCTTCCCAAATTAAACCCATGGCACTATAACATGGTGTTGTGTGACTTCTGACTTTTTACTTGGTCACAGTGTGTGGACGTTGCTGGCTGGACCAGCATTTACTGCCCATCACTAACTGCCCTGTACAATGTAGTGGAGAGTTGCCTTTTTGATTAACTGCAGTCCTGCTGGGATGGGGTTTCAGTACTTTGACCCAGTGACAGTGAAGGAACAGTGGCATTGTTCCAAATCAGGATGATGAGAGGCTTGGAGGGGTCCTTGCAGATGGTGATGTTTCCTTGCTGCACTTGACCTTCTAGGTAGCAAAGATCACAGGTTTTTCTAGTCAACCTATAACAGTGATATCTGCAGAAGTTATCAATTTTGCACCATAAACAAAAGTAAGCAGTTACTGCTGTCAACCATGGTTCAGTATGTAGCATCTTGCTTTCCAGTCAGAAGGTTGCAGATTCAAATCCCACACATGCTCATAAATTAGATTACCCTCCACTGGACAGGGCATCCTGCATTGTCAGAGGTGCTGCCTTTCACATGAGATGTTAAGGCAAGTTCTCATCTGCTATCTTGTGTCAATATAGAAAATCACCAAAATGAGCAGGGGGGTTATCCCCTTTTTAGGGACCAATTTTTAAACTCATAAAGAATATCTGGTTATTTATTTATTTGCTGCTTATGGGAGCTTGCTTGCATATAAAGACTACATTATAACTAACTACATTTCAAAAAGGTATTCCATTAGCTGCAAAGTAAGTTAGGAATGTGAAGTGAGCCATTTAGGAGTTTTCCTAATAACATCACTGGTAGTAATCCCATATGGTAGTATTGTGAATAAAACTAGTTGTTATTCTTTCAAAAATCCTTTTAACCAACAAAGTCCAGCAGGTAGTAAGGAAGGTGAGTTGCCTGTTGGCCTTTATTTCAATGGAGTATAAAATAAGGATGATTCGGAGATGCCAGTGTTGGACTGGGGTGTACAAAGTTAAAAATCACACAACACCAGGTTATAGTCCAACAGGTTTAATTGGAAGCACACTAGCTTTCGGAGCGACGCTCCTTCAACAGGTGATCACAATCACCTGATGAAGGAGCATCGCTCCGAAAGCTAGTGTGCTTCCAATTAAACCTGTTGGACTATAACCTGGTGTTGTGTGATTTTTAAAAATAAGGAAGTCTTAAGAAAGTTGGGAGCCTTACACATCTGCGCAAGAGTTGTGGAAAGCGCTTGACCATAACAGGGGAGGTGCATTTGTTCAGAAGAATTCGGGACACCTGTTCTTAGTGTCAATGGATCGGTGTATACAAGCTGATAGCATTTGTTCACTTGTGGAATGTGTAGCAGTATATCGTTCTCACCCGGGGGCTGGAAGTGCACTTACTTCACAGTGGGAAACCAGATAACTAAATTTCTGGTTCGTATTGAAGACTCTTAAGAAAACTCATACTCAATAGCAAAATAACGTGTAATTTAAGTTGAGTGAAATATGCATGTAATAGAACAATCCTGATACATTTTAATGTATACCCACACTGAGCAGATTTGAAGTTATGAAGCTCAGCTCCCTCATCTTGACTGTTGTGGAAGGTGAATGCCTCATTACCCTTACAAGCTAGGAATACACAGGCTGAAGCTGACCCAGTAAGGACATTGGACGAGAGAGAGAGAAGAGGAGAGGAGAGAGATAGGGGAAAAAAAAGAGGAGGGGGGGGCGAAGGAGAGAGAGAGAGAGAGAGAG
>NC_057727.1:4389478-4406827 GCF_004010195.1 Chiloscyllium plagiosum
GGACAGAGATGAGGAGAAGCTTCTTCACCCAGAGAGTGGTGGCTGTGTGGGATGCTCTGCCCCAGAGGGCAGTGGAGGCCCAGTCTCTGGATTCATTTAAGAAAGAGTTGGATAGAGCTCTCAAAGATAGTGGAATCAAGGGTTATGGAGATAAGGCAGGAAGAGGATACTGATTAGGAATGATCAGCCATGATCATATTGAATGGCGGTGCAGGCTCGAAGGGCTGAATGGCCTACTCCTGCACCTATTGTCTATTGTCTTTAACAGTCTTGCTAAAACTATACAAGGAATTAATTAGGCCTTACCTGGCACACTGAACAGTTTTGGGCCCCTTATCTAAAGAGATATACTGGCATTGTAGGTAATGTAGAGAAGGTTGACAAGGCGAATTCTAGGTATGAAGTGTGTGTCTTATGAGGAGAGGTTGAGCAAATTGGGCCTGTACTCGGAGTTCAGAAAATTAAGGCATGACCATAATGAAACATACAAAATTCTTAGGGGGCTTGACAGGATAGATTCAGAGAGATTGTTTCCTCTTGTAGGACAGTCGAGGAGCAGAAGGCATAATTTTCAGAGAAAGGGATTGTCCAGTTAGGACAGAAGGAAGGGGAAACTTCTTGTATACAAGGGAAGTGAATCTGGGGGTTGTCATGGCTCGATCATTAAGTATATTCAAGATGAAGAGAGATGGATTTTCAATCAGTAAGGGAATCAAGTGTCATGAAGGAAAAAAGGCAGGCGAGTGGAGTTGAGGAATATGAAATTAGTCATGATCTCATTGAACAGTACAACAGACTTGAAGGACCTACATCTGCTCCCACATCTTATCATTGTGTTTCATCCTTTCATGTCGTGTGAAGTGACATGCCCTTTTACAGTTTAATTTCTTGAGTCCCAGCTAATGAGTGCAAGATAAGAAGCTTCAACTTTGTGTATCTTTTTAGCAATATACTTAATTTTTAAGTATATTGCTGCAATTTAAGTTAGATTTGTAATTAGAAATGTCATTTATGACTCAAAACATCCACAGTATGATATCTCTAAGCTTATGCAGAATTATGATTGCAGAAAGCAAGTTTGGAATGCAACTGAGTTCATATTCACTGCATTACAGGATTTCCCACCCCTGAAGCTACAGTACCAATTGCAGCTCAACGGAGCATTCTTAGCCAAAGTCATGTAAGGCACTACTTAAACACACGTTATTTTCCAGGACAGCCAAGATTTTAAAAGCCTGCAACTTGAAACAAGAGGAGAACAGGTAAGTTTAGATCACTGTGGCTAGTAATTTGACAACCTGCAATAAGGTACAAGAGCTGCAAATGATATCATAAGCTGGGAACAAAAACAGAAATTGCTGGAAAAGCTCAGCAGTTCTGGCAGCATCGGTGAGGAGAAATCAGAGTCAAAGTTGACCGTACCCAAAACATTAACTCTGCTTTCTCTGCACCAATATTGTCAGACTTACTGAACTTTTCCAGCAATTTCTGTTTTGGGTTCTGATTTTCAGCACCCACAGTTCTTTTGGTTTTTATAAACTGGTAAGTTTTGTATCATCATAAACCTTATACTTCTCACTCAAACTGCTTTCCAACGATGGTTGCTGTGATTGTATTTCCCCACTAGCTGAAAAGGTTACCAATATTGTGGACATTTTAATCCAGGGGCAACATAAAACATTTGGAACAAATTGCAGCAATACACTACTTGCTTATTAAATACATTTTGAAAGAGTATCAAATGCTTTATTCAAAATACTATCACCTGGAATTACTGTTGGTGGTACGATGGGGAAAACAATGCATTCATATTACATTTCTCAGTTCACTTTTTAAACCGAGCTTTAACCTGTGAAATGTAAATGTTAACTTTTCCACTCAAATATCAGATAGTGGAACCCTGTGGAAAAGCAGTGATCACTATTATCATCATCAGTAATCTCCAGGCTTAAGGATTTCCGATTTGAAGCTCAACTGTAGAATTACTAACTGGGTCATTCTAAAAATGAGTTGTTTCTTATAAATTAATACTTTCCTGCTTCTCATATTTCAGTGTTTTGATCAATAAGGAAAAGCTGTCTCCACTAGCAGCGGATGCAAATTGAAGAGGGGGGGGGCGAGGTATAGGATATGAATAGGCACTTCTTTCAAAAGGAAAATCACTGCCTGAAAGAGGGGTAAAGCAGTCAATAATAATGTTACAAGCTAATGGATAAATACTTGAAATAAATGAATTTGCAGGGTTTTGACAGCTATAAATCAAGCAGTATGCTTGATATGTCACATGAAACAATTGATATCTTCACTTATTCCTTAGCAATAGCTTGCAACACTTATTGGCAGTACACAGAGCAACAAAGTCACTCAGCAATCTCAGACAATTGGGGTCAAGACAGTATGAAGGAAAAAAAAGTACACATTCCAATATTTTAATGTTTGATATTCTACCTAGTCAACAGTCCTTTGGCAATCTTGCATGCCAAAATAAATTAGCTGGTCATAAACATTGACCTTTCTAATTTTTTATGAATAATGGGTTATCTATCTCCATTTTATTAGATTTGACTGCTTCACACCCATCCCCCCCCTTAAAATTGCCTGGCTCTTTTCCCTCAAATAGGGCATTTATGGTTTATCCCTAATGGAAGTAAAGCTTTTCTCCAATCGTTCATGGAATCTATTGTAAACATGTTTGTTGGAGAAAATCCTGGGCACAAACACAACACCTACTTTGCAACAGCAATAGGTGAAACAAAAGTTCAACCATAACAGAATTGGTTGCGATGTGTCTGTAATAACAGAGTAATGACAGTCTTGCTTCCACTACATTTTAAATGAATTGTCTAAATTCTCACAGCCTCATGTGTTTTGTATAAAAAGAGAAGCTGGTCTCACATGGAGAGGCAGAGGCAAAGACCATGAGAAAGTATTTAATAAGAAGCCAGTAAACACAAGGAGGAGAAAAGCAGAGTTTGCTGACGTGGTTAAATAAAGAAAAAGTTGGAGGGTCATATGGAACAAATTCTGGCACAAAACTGTTGGGCCAAATAGCCTGTTTCTGTAAATTCTGTACATGTCTCTCTCCTTCATCCTGTGAGGCCTCACTATGGGGAAAAATAGCAGGATTCACTTGTCTGCTTACTTTAGTAGGTATCCCAAACCTGGAACCTTTATTAACTTATTTTCCTAATCGACCTGTTCAGAAATGTTATCCCTTTGGAGCAGGTGGGACTTGAACCCAGGTCTCTCAGTCCAAGGATAGGGACACGACTACTGCACCACAAGAGGGCCTACCTGGAACCTTTACTTACCCTTTAGCTAAATGGGTAGGATTTAATTGTATTGAAGGCAGTTCAAGGAACTCCTACTAGATAAATTCTAGCCACGAAAGGCTTGTTTTACAAGCAGAAATTAAGCAATTAAGGCCTATATTCTCTGAAGTTTTAGAAGAATGAAAGGAAATCTACTTGAGGTATATAAAATACAAAGGTGATTAACAAAGTAGACATAGAGAAGATGTTTCCTCTTGTGAGGCAATCTAGAAGGAGGGGGTCATGGTTTTCAGGTGAGGGAGTGGCAGATTTAAAAGATGAGCAATTACTTCTCTCAAAGGATTATGAATCTGTGGAGGTCACTCCCCCAGAGTTTGGTGGACCCCGAGACATTGAAAAGGTTGAAAAAAAGAGATAGACAGATGTTTAATTCGGTAAAAACAATGACTGCAGATGCTGGAAACCAGATTCTGGATTAGTGATGCTGGAAGAGCACAGCAGTTCAGGCAGCATCCAAGGAGCTTCGAAGGAGCTTTGAAATCAGTAACAAATGGAAGGGTTATGAGCAAGCAGGAAAGAACAGAAGAACAGTTGAGGCTGAGATGAGATCAGCCATGATTGCATTAAATGCTGGAGCAGGTTCAAGGGACTGAATTGCTCACTCTTGTTCTTATGTGCAGGGGATCCCCATTTCCAAATTCCTCATTAGGCCACACACCACAGTAGCTTAGACAAACACAAGACCACTCCTCATCACTGCATCAAAATCCTGCAACTCCAAACATAGGATTTCGGAACAGGTGGTGGTCATTCAGTGCTTCAAGCCTGTTCCAACATTCAATAAGACCATGACCTATCTGGTTCTGGTCTTAACCCTGTTTCCTGGTCTACCCCCGCTTATTAAAAATTTAACTCTAATAATTTTTTTAAAACCAGACTCTGCTATCTTCTGCAGAAAATAATTCCACACTTGAACAAGAAGCCACAGAACTGGAAATCAGAAACAAAATTGCAGGAAAATACTCAGCAAGTCTGGCAGCATCAGTAAAGAAAAAGCAGAATTAACGTTTCGGGTGCAGTGACCCTTCTTCAGCAATTTGTGTTTCTACGCTTTAACAACCCTGTGACAGAGAAAAACAATTCCCCTCATTCAGGCTTAAAGAGGAGACCTCTTATTCTTAAACTACGTCCTCTCATTTTAGTCTTCCTCACAACGAGAAACATCTGTATGCACCCAATCCACTTCATTCAACATCCTGTACGTTTCAGAAAGTTGTTTTTTTGAAAAAATTACAGAAAGGCCTTTTGATCCATCCTATCCATGCAGGTTGTCAAACGTCCATCTATTCTAACTCTCTTTTCCAGTTCTTGGCCAGTAGCCTGCATGATATGGCGTTTCAAGTGCACATCTAAATAATTCTTAAATGTCTTGAAAGTTCTGCCTTTATTACCCTATTAGATAGTATGCTTCAGATCTCCCTACTGTCAGGGTGAAAATATGTTTCCTCATATCCCCTGCTTTCCCAATTGTTGATCTCTCTATTCAGAGAGAAAAGGTTTCCCCATCTATCCTATGCCCCTCAGAACCTTGTACAAATCAAATCAGATCAGATCCACCTTTAGCCTTTTCTGCTGTTCAGCAAACAGTCCCTATCGCATCTCTCTTCATAGCTGAATCACTCCAGTCCAAACAAGATCCTGGTGAATTTCTGCACTCTCTCTAGAGCAATCACTTCCTTAAAGTGCCAACCAGAACTGCACTAATCCAGCAGTGGCCTTGCACATTATGTACAGCTCCATTAAAACCTCCTTGCTCTTATCTTCAATACTTTGAATAATAAAGGCAAGCCTCTAATAAGCCTCTTGAACACCTTATTAACCTGTCCTGCTGCCTTCAAGGATTTATGGACAGGCATACTAAAGTCCCTCTAATGCTCTGTACTTCCTAAGATTATATCATTAATAGAATATAGAACAGTACAGCACAGTACAGGCCCTTCGGCTGTTAATGCTGTGCCGACTTTTTATCCTACTCTAAGATCAGACTAACCAACACACCCTTCATTTTACTATCATCCATGTCCTGTCCAAGAGTTGCTCAAATGCCCCTAATGCATTTGACTCTACCACCACTGCTGGCAGTGCATTCCACGCACCCACCACTCCGAGTAAAGAACTAACCTCTGACATCTCCTCTAAATCTTCCTCCAATCACCTTAAAATTATGCCCCCTCGTGATAGCATCCTACTCTAAGATCAGACCAACCAACACACCCTTCATTTTACTATCATCCATGTCCTATCCAAGAGTTGCTCAAATGCCCCTAATGCATTTGACTCTACCACCACTGCTGACAGTGCATTCCACGCACCCACCACTCCGAGTAAAGAACCAACCTCTGACATCTCCTCTAAATCTTCCTCCAATCACCTTAAAATTATGCCCCCTCGTGATAGCCATTTCTGTCATGGGGAAAAGTCTCTGGCTATCCATTCTATCTATGTCTCTCCATCTTGTACACCTCTATCAAGTCACCTCGTATCTTTCTAAACTCCAATGAAAAAAGCCCTAGCTCCTTCAACCTTCCTTCACAAGACATGCCCTCCAGTCCAGGCAACAATTAGTGACAAATCTCCTCTGCACCCTCTCTAAGGATTCCACATCCTTCCTATTATGAGCCGACCAGGACTGAACACAATATTCCAAGTGTGGTCTAACCAGGGCTTTATAGAGCTGCAGCGTAACCTCGTGGCTCTTAATCTCAATTTCCCCTGCTAATGAAAGCCTCTTACGCATTCATGAGATTATCTCCTATTCTTCTGTAACTACAATATTATTGCACTTGAGACTGCAGGTCCATGCCACTCCACAGGTTCAGCACTGTAGCTGGGCCAGAAGTGGTTATGCTCTATGCACAACCACTTTCAGAGTAAAGACCACACCTCCACTTGTATCAATGGATGAATGATTTTCCAATTGGATATTAGAAAGGGATTAACAGCATTGAAACTGGATAAAGTGTGCTGGAAGTAAAACAAAACGAATAAAAATTGGTGCACAGCCTTGAAGGGGAAAACTGGCGGTACCAGTTAGACCACAAAAGGTTCTTGGACCAGACAGTGCTGATTATGAAGCTGCACCCTGTACTCATTTTCTCCAAGTCTTCACCAGAACGTTTACAACTTCACTCTCAACCTCTTCTACAGTCTCAAACCGACAGCCAGAACCCTGCACTCCACGCAAGGCCAATATATCCTTCAGAAAGTATAGTGCTCAGAACTATTCACATTAACTCCTCGTCTGATCACATCAGGGCTTTGTACCGCTGAAGCACATCTACCTCCTAACATTCTTGCTTTCTAGATATCAGGATTATCAGTCCACTTGTCTTTTCAGTCCCTGCTCATGACATTTTAAGTACTTTTGCACTTCAATTCCCAAGTCTCTTTGAACCAGCACCATTTATAACATCCCCCAATTGGAAGCCGCTGCATTCCATACCTTTTGTTGGCCCTAAGTGGATGATCACATGTTTGCCTACCTTGAAATCCATATACAACCATTTTGTGCATGCAGTTAATTGACTAACATCTCTGTAATCTTATGCTTCTATCTTTAACCACTTGAAATTCCACCTGTATGTCATCAGCAAACCATTGTTGCAATACCTTGGCTAAGTAATTATAAAATATAGCAAACAGATGAAGCGACAGATTCTTGTGGGGCACCACTGTTCACATCATCAGAGTCATTATCTCTACTCTATTTCCTACACTCAGCCAATTTCCCAAAGAGGTCAATAATTTGACATAAGTTGCACGAGTTTCGACCTTAGCTCACTATTTCTTATGACTGACTTCATTGAATGCTTTTTGGAAGTCCATATAAATAACATTAAATGCATTTTTTTTGAAGAGTTGATTAAGGACTATCTGATTCATCAAGCAAGGCCTCTTCTTCTTCACAAATCCAAGCTGAGGGTCCTCCTGTGATGCAGCGACAGTATCCCTACCCCTGGACCGGAAGACCTGCGTTCAAGTCCCACCTGCTCTAGACATGCACAACAACATCTCTGAACTGGTTGATAAGAAAATAATAGGTTAAATTTTTAAAAACACAGAACTATGGCTGGCTCTTTCTAATCAATGAAAGACTTTCAATATGGTTAGTTACTCTGTCCTTAATTGCAAACTCTAGTAATAGATAATAATTATTCATATAGGGATTCCCAAACATTTTCCCATTGCGAGCCCAACTTGAGGTTTGAAAATTAGACACAAACTTTCAATGAGAATCGAGGGAGCAGGGACATATCTATGATCATGATAAAGGTCCATGGCAGTTGGATACAAAGATGGCCAAGTGAAAAAAGGAAACAGTAGTGGTGAACAGTTGGTTTTTGGACTACAGGAAGACTACATAAATGGGATTCTCTTGGTGTCAGTACAAGGACTATGACTGTTCATGATATTCATGACATCCTAGATTGGGGTGGAGGTACAATTTCAAAATTTTCAGATCTCAGAAATACTTTGAACTGTGATGATGACAAAGGGTTGTAAATTTATGACGATGATAAAAAGATAGTGGGAAGGCAAGCAGAGAGGATAACACAATGTCTACAGGGCATAGAGATACATGTTAAGTGAGTGGGCAAAAACATGGAAGATGGAATAGAATGCAGAAAAATAGCTAGGAATTTGGCAGGACGAATAGAGAAGCTGAATATTATTTAAATAGAGAAAGACTGTGGAAAGCTGCAGTACAGGAGGGTTGAAGGATCCTCATGCTTAATCCACAAAATGCTAGCATTCATGTGCATTATCAGCAGTCACTCGCTAACGACTGTGATTGTCCACCCAGGAAACTCTGTGGTACTGGTTATGGGTTCTGTGGGTCCCTGAGCCACTTCTCCCATCACACATTTGGCAGGTGTTTCCGGGAAGTGGAATTGGAGGGGGCCGAGAGCATCAAGTTCCTAGGAGCGACAATAACCAACAATCTGCCGTGGTCCTCCCATGTAGATGCGACCATCAAGGCGACGCAATAATGCCTCTTCTTCCTCAGGAGGCTGAGGAGATTTGGCACATCCAGAAAAACCCTCACCAACTTTGACAGATGGAACACATGATGCACTCTACCTTGGTACATTACAGCTTGGTGTGACAACTGATCTACCCAGGACCGTAAGAAACTACAGAAAATTGTGTGCACAGCCTGGACCATCATACAAGCCAATCTCCCATCCATGGACTACATCTACACCTTTCATTGTCATTGAACGGCTTCCATCATCATCAAGGACCCTCCCCCCCCCCCACCTTGGTAATGCTCTTTTCCAACTTCTACTATCAGGCAGAAGAGGTTGGAAGAGAGCATTCCCAGGGTGGGAGGGGTCCTCGATGATGATGGAAGCCTGAATGGAAACATGATATGCAAGTTTGAACATATGTACTAACAGTTTCAAGAACAACTTCTTCCCTGAATAGACCTCTCTAACTTCAAATAATGTTGATCTTGCTTTGTGCCCCCCCTTCCCCCTGTGCAGTTGTAACCCTGTATGCTCCACTCTGTCAGCACCCTATGATCTGTATGTCCTTGTTTGCTATGATCTGCCTGTACTGCTCACAAAACAAAACTTTTCACTGTACTTAGTGCATGTGACAATAAATCAAGTCAAATTGTTCCTTAGCTTTGAGAGTGCTGGCATTCCTTTCTCCAGTTCTTTTTCTGTATTTCCTCTTGCCAATGGATGTTCTAGAGGAATCGTGTCCTTTCATCCATGCTAACAATAGAGGTGACACCAATTCTTGAGAAGTGATTGACTCAGATTACTAAATTCGCAAGAATGTTTGGGAACAGAAAAAAGGTTTAGCTCCAACAACAATCTTAATCTGAATCCTGAGATACTGTACCATAAGAACAATGTTATCATAACATTAGGTACTCTCACACCAATATTGCATGCTAACTTTTTCATGTTATGACAGCTACAGTTACTACAACATGTTAATCACCCCAAAAATAACTTGGAATGCCAAGCTACTTTCAAATCCTGAAATGGGCCTCAGGGAAGGGTGAGTAAGATGATTCAACATTTTATACTCTTAACTGCTGCCAAAGTGAAGGTAAAAAGAATTGCAGGCCAATGGGCAAAGAGAAGAGGAATGGAACTACTTGAATAATTGTTTCAAAGTGCTAGCACAAATACAATAAAGCAAAATGGCCGCCTTCTGTGCAGCACAGAATTGCTCAATGATGTACCAGGATGTACAGCATGTAGGTGCCAGGAAATACAAGAATAGAATTTCATGCTGCTTTGCCTCCCAAACTAAACATCGTGAACGAGGATTGCTGACACCTGTGAAACTACGTCCGAGCACAAGTCCATGCCTCTGAATGGTTGCGAAGAAGTTGGGAGTACAAGATAGCCTTCTAAAGAGGATGATTCATCAAAAGAGTGCCAGATGTTTGTACACCAGGCAGCTTTTCACATCACCCAGTAATTATTTTCATGCTTCACATTGATGTGTGTGGAGGGAAACAGGCATGATAAAATCTCAAACGCAAATATGAATTAGCATTTATTAAAAAATGCTGAAATCATTTGAAAAATGTGGAGGCGGATTATCTATATAGTACAGGTGCAGTTAAACTTTTCCACACAGAGGATGGTGCTTATATGGAACAAGCTGCCAGAGGAAGTGGTAGAGGCAGGTACAATTACAACATTTAAAAGATGTTAGGACTGGTACTTGGATAGGAAAGGTTTAGAGGGATATGGGCCAATCGCAGGCGAACGGGACTAGTTTAGTTTAGGATACCTTGTCAACATGGACGAGTTGGGTTGAAGAGCCTGTGTAAAACTTTGTATAATAAGATGCTGCATCTTAATTATATCACATCCACTCCACATTATTCTTCAGAACGTTTTTGTAACACCAAGTAGAACACCAATTGCATGAGTTTGAAAATGTAGGTTACTTTTAACAAGAATCGCTCTTAGGCAGAAGCCTAAGCAACTTTTGAATCTGTGAAAGATATAGTCATGAGCCCTACTCAAAAAAAGGGGGCTGTGGCCAAATGTTCTTCTTCAACCAATGTCATTAAAACAGATTGTCTATTATTACAATTCTGTTTGAGATCACGTTGTGCAATAAGTTGGCTGCCAAATGTAGAGTCATACAGCATTGAAACAGAGTTATTGGTCCAACTCATCCACGCTGACCATTCATCCCAATCTGACCTAGTCCCATCCGTTAGAATTTGGCCCATATCTCCATGGTGGCTCAGTGGTTAGCACTGCTGCCTCACAGTACCAGGGTCCCAGGTTCAATTCCAGCCTTGGGTGACTGTCTGTGTGAAGTTTGCACATTCTCCGCGTGTCTGCGTGAGTTTCCTCTGGGTGTTCCGGTTTCCTCCCACAGTCCAAAGATGTGCAGGTCAGGTGAATTGGCCATGCTAAATTGCCCATAGTGTTAGGTGCATCAGTCAGGGGTAAATGTAGGGCAATGGGTCTGGGTCGGTTGCTGTTCGGAAGGTCGGTGCGGACTTGTTGGGCCGAAGGGCCTGTTTCCGCACTGTAAGTAACCTAATCCTAAACCCTCCCAATTCACATACCATCCACACGCCTGTTAAATACTGCAATCATTCTCAGCTCCACCACTTCCTCTGGCAGCCCTTTCCAGACATGCATCACCCTCTGCATGAAAAAGCTACCCCTCAGGACTTTTTTAAACCTTTCTCCTCTCACCATAAACCTATCTAGTTTTGGAATACAGTAACTCAGCCTCAGAAGTTCATAATTGCCTAAGGAGGCCACTGGCTATAGTTATTGTGATGCCCTGAGGTTGGGAAAGGCACTAAAGAAAAGGCTACTTTTTAAAATTGCTTTAATACGGACAGTCCTGCTGCAGTCACTTGACATACGCCTCATTATAACAAAATGTGTAACTTGCAAGGCAGTGTGAATCTGTCCTAACTGATATCGATGTGAAATAAGCAGAAGTTTGTGCATTTCTTTCCTGAAACAGCACGAGAGCTGAGTGGTGGTAAAATGTACACACACACAGACCAAACATGCATGTTATGTTAATATGCTGGAGTGTGCTCCAATAACTGGTTTTGAGTAAGTACTCAGGCAGTCCTCTAGTTATCTTGACAGTATCTAAATTTATCAGAACCTTCCTACTGAGATGAGAGTGTACAGCCTCATCCACTTTGTCACAGCCACTAGTCAGAACCCAAAGTACTGTAGACATTTTTAACTTCTAATTCCAAAATGCCTTCTTTTAAAAGAGGAGTGAAACAGAAAGGAAAGGCTGAAAATGCAAATTATGGTTGCCGAGAGAGCGAGAGAGAGAGCGAGAACCACCGTATGTCACACCTACAGATGGACAGGAAACTTCAAACAAGAGTTCCTCAAGTCAAGATGGGAACTGTGAGTTTTTGTGACCACAAAAGAACAGAGGGGCTGATGTCTTCCTACACATTATGTCCCAAACTGCAGAGTCTACTTTTGGTGTTTTTCCCTTTGAAGCATGCACCAAGAACAGGAATTGAAAAGCCAGCTTCGTTTTTACTGGAGTGGTCAAGTGGAACTGAAAGTTCTCCTGTGTACCAGTCTGGGTTTGTGCGTGTACTGTGAAGGGCAAAAATCACAGAACTATCCTCTCGTCACCCCTTAGCTGCACATAAAGGAAGACATTTTCTCACTCAGTGGTTATAGGGAACAGGACATCAAAAGGATTCTCCGGATTTCAATATTCAGAGTGAGACAATCAGTCAAAAGGAATCAGAGCTACGGAATCTCAACCAAGCGGTAAAGCTACCACTGTAAATGTTACTGGTAATCTCCACTGCAACAGCAGCAACATGCAATTACTCATTCTCCATAAACAAGACAGACTGACACTTTTTAAAAGAAAGAATTTTCTCTTTCTGGACACAATTTCTAATCCTGTATATGGACTGCCTTACTATTCTTGTCACGTAGTTATTAAAAGATTTATTTATTGTTAAGTCATGAAAGCCTGATTAAACTGGCTCTTTAAACGCAAGTTCAACTGGTCTCAGACAAAAGTTCATAAAGGAAGGGACACTTCCTAAACTAGCCTCATTGAAACCAACCAAGAAGGTGGCTGAATAAAGAAGGGAAGTCAGTTCATCCCTCACCCAGGAGCTTCACAGTTCGGGAACCTCACCTGGAGTCTGATCAGAAATACCTGCCCTCCACCAAAATTAGCAGACAGGAATAGTACAGCCCTTTCCGCACATAAATACTGAACTGCGAGGAACCGGATTTACAGCTGGGAGCACCACTCAAGTTTCTGAATCCTTTTCACAGCCTACAGTTACTGTTCTCAAAAAAGGTAAGTCAACCTGTTCACTGGTAAATCAGGGCACAGGACAATGACAGAAATCACAGCTCAAATTTCTTTGCTGGCTTCTTCATAGACATTAAATGTATCTAGTTATAAGGAGAGACTGGATAGGTTGGGATATTTTTCCTTAGAACGTAGTAAGTTGAGTGGCAATCTTATAGAAGTTTATAAAATCAATACAAAGGAGAATAGCAAAAGGTCTTTTCCCTAGAGTATGGGAGTTCAAAGATACAGTGCTTAATTTTTTAAAAACAATGACCCGAGGGGCAACTTTTTCCACACAGACAGTGGTTCGTATGCAGAATGAATCACCAGAGGAAGTGGCGGATGCAGGTACAGTTACAACATTTAAAAGACATTTGAACAGGTACAGGAATAGGAAGGTTTAGCAGGAAATGGGCCACACCCAGGCAAGTGGGACTAGTTGGGAAATTTGGTAAGCATAGACGAGATGGACTGAAGGGTCTATTTCCATGCTGTATGACTCTAGTTTGACTCTTGTAAAGCTCAACAAATAAAAAGGGAAGGTTGCTTTTTATTTTTTGGCAGCTCCCCCTGTCCTGTGATCCTGAACTTTATTCAACTGATCCGGAAGGGAGCGGTCAAGTAACAAAGCTTCCTTGTGGGACTGCTCCCGAGATCAGAGTCAAAAAGTGTGGTGCTGGAAAAGCACAAGCATCATCCGAGGAGGAGAGTCGACATTTCAGGCATAGGCCCTTCATCAGGGATTCCTGAGCCTCATTCCTGATGAAGGGCTTTTGCCCAAAATATTGATTCTCCTGCTCCTCAGATGCTGTCTGACCTGCTGCGTTTTTCCAGCACCACACTCAACTCTAATCTCCAGCATCTGCAGTCCTCACTTTCGCTTCCAAGTGATGTGACATCCACTGTTAAGACATGGGGTGACTAGGCTGGCTGGAATGCATCATCACATCAGAATCCACATTTTCCCTCCGTTAAGCTTCCTTTAAATTATTGGCAACATTCTGTTTGCACTCCTTCAAGGATGACACCTATTAATTCTCAGCATTTAATAACAAATGACTAGTGATCTATGTAGATCTCCAGGTGGATTTTGACAAGGTGCCACACAGGAAGGTGCTAAATAAGTGCCCGTGGTATTGGGGCAAATAATGGTGTGGATAGAGATTTGGCCGACTGGCAGGAAGCAGAGAAGGGGGATAAAGGAGCCATTTTCAGGTTGCAGCCAGTGACTTGTGTTGTGCCACAGAGGTCAGTGTTGGGACCACAACTATTTAGGCTAAACATTAACAATCTGGGCAAAGGAACTGAGGGCATTGTTGCTAAGTTTGCAGATGACATGAGGTGGAGGGACAAGTAGTGTTGAGAAAGTGAGGAGTCTACAGAAGAAAATGGACAGGAGAGTGGGCAAAGAAGTGGCAGCTGGACCAGACTGTGGGAAGTGTGAAATTATGAGGTAGGAAGAAATCTGGCCCTACAAGTCCCAGTAACGAATTCTCTTCTGGTTCAGCTGAAAGTTAGGAAGGCAAATGAAATGTTAGCATTCATTTCAAGAGGGCTAGAATACAAGAGCAGGGATGTACTGTAGAGGCTGTATAAGGCTCCAGTGAGATCACATTTGGAATACTGTGTGTGGTTTTGGACCCCGTATCTGTAAAAATAAATTCTGCACTCTGTCCTGCTACCTGATGCACTTTATACAGTAACTACACAAAACAATACTTTCATTGTATCTCGATGCATGTGAGAACAATAGCTCAAATTAAATCTAAGGAAGGATATGCTGATGTTGGAGGGGGAGCCAGAAAAGATTCACAAGAATGATCCCGGGGACGAAGAGCTTGTCATATGAGGTGCGGTTGAAAATTCTGTGTCTGTACTTGATAGAATTTAGGAGGATGATGAGGGATCTGATTGAAACTTACAGGATTCTGACCAGCCTGGATAGAGTGGATGTGGAGAAAACGTTTTCTCCAGTGTGAGAGACTGGGACCCAAGGGCACAGCCTCAGAGTGAAGGGGGTGGCCCTTTCAAACGGAGTTGACAAGGAATTTCTTCAGCTAGAGGATACTGAATCTGTGGATCTCATTGCCCTAAAGGGCTGCATTTAAGACAGAGATAAGCAGGTTCTTGATTAGTAAGGGGAACAAAGGTAATGGGGAGAAGGGAGGAGTAGAGTAGAGTTGACCCAGTGGTCTAACTCTGCTACTCTCTATATAATGGCAAACATCCATTTAAGTGACAAGTAACAACAGTTTACAAAAAATGTTCGAACTTGTGGAAATCTTACACCAGGTCGGAACAGCTCAACACTAATGTAGAAATTCCAGGAAATTAAGGAACAAATGACTTTTGCAATTATTTAGCCCACACTGTAACTTCTTTGGACTTTTGCCAACAGTCCGAGGCACTGGCCAAAAGTTAGAGCAGCTAATTATCACAGCTCAACTCCCATGAAACTGAACAGCCAGATCAGGTTTGCTGAATTAACGCCATTGTAATCAATACACTCAAGATTGTGACAGACTCACTCTGGAGGACTCAACCAGTCTTCGGTTACTTGACAGCTTAACAGAGGATAATATTTTGTACTGATCTGCTCCAGAAGCTTCATTTAAGTCTCAAATCTCTAAGTAGTAAATACAAACATTGCTGTAAATACTCAGCAAGTCAGGCAGCATCTGTAGAGAGAGAAACAACTACTGTTTCAGGTCGAATTGAAAGGTTGATCCCCCCACTGATGCTGCTTGATGTGCGAAGTATTTCCAGTCTGTATTTGTTTTCATTTCAGATTTTCAGCACTGTTTTGTTTCTCAATTAAGTGTTCCCCAGCTGCTACATTATTTTCTACATTACAAATTTACAAACAGTTATTTGGTAGGACAGAGTTTGAGCACTGCTGAAAACAATAAACATTTTGTCAAAGCTTTTCACCATTACCAGGATTCAGCCTCAAGTTAAGAAGATTTCAAATTAATAATACGATATATGAATTTCAGTGCGACTGCGATGCCAGGTCTGAAAGTCTTCTGGATTAAATCAACAGCACTTCCCTTCAGCTGTTTGCGACAAAGAAGATACTGCCTATATCCAACCAACCCCTATTTATAAACTTCGCAACAGTGTCTAACATTAAATGTGAAGTGCAACTAGACAATGTTTACTCGATAATCCTGAATATGCAAGGAATTATGCTTAAGATAGCGGGGTTTTCAGTGTGACACACTTGCATGTACTGTAAGCTATGTACACTAATTCACAATGCCCTGTTCCTTGCAGACAGAAAGACCAGGTACACACACAGCACCTAAACTGGCTAAGGTTATCATGAAGGACTCTCCTTCTCAGGATCTTGCCTGAAGTATGGTGAACCTCAAGTTAAACCACCACAACTCGCCTCTATCTAATAAGAGAGCAGCCCTTTAGTCAGTAGGACTAAGGCAACTTTACCTTCTGTTTCATACCAGTGTCAAGAGCTGCTGTTGTTCCTGATCATCTTCGAGACTCACCAATACTAAGGAACCAAAATTCAGCATTGGCAGGTCCTTCCTCCTATACCGGCCCACCTTCTCATCACCTCCCATCACTCCATCTCTTCTCCTCCCCTACACTGCCCCTACCACCTTCTCATCTTTCTCCCCACTCCCTATTATCATCATTATCTCTTCCCCTACCTCCAATCTGCCTCACTGACATCTTTGCTCCCCTTCTCCAAACCTTCTCTCCCTCCCCTTCTCCTTCCTTCCTCTACATTCCTCTTCCCTCACCATCCCATCCCCTTTTGCCCTTCTCCCTCCCCCTCTCCCAATGTCTCCCTTCCTTTCCCTCCCCAATTCTCCCACACACTTCTCTTCCCCTCCCCTTACTCCCTTCGCCCTCCCCTCTATCCCTCCACCACAACAATTCAGCTGTAAATTCTTTCACCACCTCTCCTTTCCAAAACCAACTTTCCAAGTCCACTGTTCATTTATATAAATGATTTGGAGAATATAGGATGCATGGTTATTTAGTTTTGCGGATGACATCAAAATTGGTGATATAGTGGAAAGTGAAGATGGTTATCTAAGAGTACAATGGGATCCTGATCAATTGCATTTTGGTAAGACAAACAGTGCAGGACTTACACAGTTAATTGTTGGGCCCTGGGGAGTGTTGTCGAACAGAGAGACCTAAAGGTGCAGGTACATAGTTCCTTGAAAGTGACATCACAGGTAGACAGAGTGGTGAAGATGGGCATTTGACACAATTGTCTTCATTGGTCAAAGCATTGAGTACAGGAGTTGGGATGTCATAGTACAGCTGTACAAGGCATTGGTGAGGCCACATGTGGAGTGCTGCATACAATTCTGGTCATTTCTCCAAAAAGCATTTTTTTTAAAATGGAAAGGATGCAAAAACAATTTAGAATGATATTGGCGAGACTAGAGGGCTTGAGTTATAAGGAGAGACTGATTAGGCTGGGAACTTTTTCCTTGGAGAGTGGAAGGCTGAGGGGTAACCTTGTAAAGGTTTATAAAATATGGGCATAGAGAAGACAAATAGCCATGGCCTTTTCCCAGGGTAGGGGAGACAAAACCGAGAGGCCTCTCCATCACGCCAACGCCCTCCCGTCTCTCCCACTCTCCTCCCTAACCCTCCATCCCTCTCACACCCCTACACTTCCCACCCCCTCCTCTCCCCATCATCCCCGTCCCACTCCCCTCTCCCCCCC
>NC_057727.1:4408438-4418056 GCF_004010195.1 Chiloscyllium plagiosum
CCCTCTCTCTCACCCCTCACCCCTCCCCACCTCCTCTTCCTCCCATTCCTCCCCACCCCATTGCCCGGTTTCCCCCGTGCCCACCTCCCTCAGGGCCGTACCCCGCACTAACTGACTGCAGTTGGGCCTCAGCCGCACTCACCGAACTCTGGAGAGTTCCCCCTTCCTGCAGCTGGTGAATAACTCGCTCGTGTCCATCTCTCTCCTTCGCTGAGGCTGAGTATCGATGCATCCACTCCGTTATCCCGGAGCCCCGTGTTGTTTTATTATTTATTACTTAAAGCTCAAGTCAGCGAGTTACCCTCGATAGGTGGTGCTTGCGAACACTTCGAATGTAAACACAGCCCGCTGCCGTCAGAGCGCCGCCTGCCGCCCGGGAGGAGGTACAGGTCCGCCCACCATTGTACAACCGGCCCGTCAGAGCGCCGCCTGCCGCCCGGGAGGAGGTACAAGTCCGCCCACCATTGTACAACCGGCCCGTCAGAGCGCCGCCTGTCGCCCGGGAGGAGGTACAGGTCCGCCCACCATTGCACAACCGGCCCGTCAGAGCGCCGCCTGCCCCCCGGGAGGAGGTACAGGTCCGCCCACCATTTTACAACCGGCCCGTCAGAGCGCCGCCTGCCGCCCGGGAGGAGGTACAGGTCCGCCCACCATTGCACAACCGGCCCGTCAGAGCGCCGCCTTCCGCACGGGAGGAGGTACAGGTCCGCCCACCATTGTACAACCGGCCCGTCAGAGCGCCGCCTGCCGCCGGGAGGAGGTACAGGTCCGCCCACCATTGTACAACCGGCCCGTCAGAGCGCCGCCTGCCGCCCGGGAGGAGGTACAGGTCCGCCCACCATTGTACAACCGGCCCGTCAGAGCGCCGCCTGCCGCCGGGAGGAGGTACAGGTCCGCCCACCATTGTACAACCGGCCCGTCAGAGCGCGCCCTGCCGCCCGGGAGGAGGTACAGGTCCGCCCACCATTGCACAACCGGCCCGTCAGAGCGCCGCCAGCCGCCCGGGAGGAGGTACAGGTCCGCCCACCATTGCACAACCGGCCCGTCAGAGCGCCGCCTTCCGCACGGGAGGAGGTACAGGTCCGCCCACCATTGTACAACCGGCCCGTCAGAGCGCCGCCTGCCGCCCGGGAGGAGGTACAGGTCCGCCCACCATTGCACAACCGGCCCGTCAGAGCGCCGCCTACCGCACGGAAGGAGGTTCAGGTCCGCCCACCATTGTACAACCGGCCCGTCAGAGCGCCGCCTGCCGCCCGGGAGGAGGTACAGGTCCTCCCTGGTCAAACTGACTGAAAGCAAAGTCAAGGTTGAGCTCAGGCTGTGGATCGGGTTGTGGGTTTGTTCGCTGAGCTGCTGGGTTCGTTCTCAGACGTTTCGTCACCATGCTCGGTAACATAATCAGTGAGCCTCTGGTGAAGCGCTGGTGTTCTGTCCCGCTTCATCTTTATCAGTCTCCGTTTGTTGTGGTCGTGTTGATAACATCTCCGGTTCTGCCTCTGGGAGGTTGTTAATGGGGTCCAAGTCTATATGTTTGTTAATGGAGTTCCGGTTTGAATGCCATGCCTCTGGGAATTCCTGTGTGTGTCTATTTTTGGCCTGTCCCAGTCAAACCGGTGCCCCTGTTCACCTGTGTGTACGGATATCAGTGATAATTGGTTATGTCTTTTGGTGGCTCATTGGTGCGTGTGTATCCTGGTGGCTAGCTTCGTGCCGAATTGTCCAATGTAATGTTCAGAGACTCGAGTCACCCTACCATACATCAGGGATATTTCAGAGATGACCACCAGACTATTCCAGCCCATTGGCCACAATCCTACTAAAACAACTCCTGATTAAGTTAAAGACCCCATATCTACAGCCACCAGAACAAACGTAATAAACAAAACACCCCGCAAGGGCAGCAACAAACATTACACTGGACAAACCAGCAGGAAATTAGCCACTAGGGTACGTGAGCACCAACTAGCCACCAAAAGACATGAGCAACTATCACTGGTATCCACACAAACAGACAAAGAGGGACACCACAACCCCTTGAACTCCTCACTAATCAAGAACCTGTCTATCTCCAATTTAAATACACTCAATGAGTTGGCCTCTACAGCCATCTATGGCAATGAGTTCCACAGATGCACCACACTCCAGATGAAGAAATTTCCCATCATCTGTTCTGAAGAGTCATTCCTTCACTCTCAGGTTGTGCTTTCAGGTGCTAGTCTCTCCTACAAGTGGAAACATCTTCTCCACTCTGTCCAGGCCTCTCAGTATTCTGGAGGTTCAGTCAGATCCCCCCCATCCTTCTAAACTTCATCGAGTACAGAATCCTCAGTCACTCCTCACATGACAAATCCTTTATCCCTGGGATAATTCTTGTAAACCTCCTTTGGATCCCTTCCAAATTTAGCATATCCTTCCTTAGCCCAAAACAGTTCACAATATTCCAAACGTGTCCTGACCAGAGCCTTATAAAGCCTCAGCAGTACATCTCTGCTCTTACATTCTTGCCATCTTGAAATGAATGCTACCATTGCACTTGTATTCCTAACTACCAACTGAATCTGCATGTTAACCTTAAGTGAATCCTGACTAGGACACCAAAGTCCCTCTGTGGTTCAGATTTCCAAAGCCTTTCCCCATTTAGAAAATAGTCTACACCTCTATTCTTTCTCCCAGAGTGTATAACCTTACACTTTTCCATCTGCCACATCTTTGCCCAGTCTCCTAGCCAGTCCATGTCCTTCTGCAGTCTCTCCACTTCCTCAACAGTACTTATCCCTCCACCTAGTTTTATGTCATCCTCAAATTTAGTAACAATGCCCTCAGTTCCTTCATACAGATCGTTAATGTACAGATCGTTAATGTATAATATGAATAGTTCAGGCCTCAACCAGTAGTCACCAGCTGCCATCCTGAAAAAGACCCTTTTATCCCTACTCTCTGCCTTCTGCCAGTAACCAATCCTCTATCTATGCCAGCATCTTGTCCGGAATACCATGGGCTCTATTTTATTTAGCAGCCTCTTAATTGACACCTTGTCAAAGGCCTTCTGGAAATCCAAATAGTTCACATCCACTGACTCTTCTTTGTCTAACTTCCTCATTACCTTCTCAAAGAATTCTATCAGATTTGTCAGGCATGACCTCCCCTTGACTCAGCCCTATTTTATCATCACTTCCAAATACTCTCATCCTTAATAACAGATTTTAGCATCTTACAAACTACCAAAGTCAGGCTAACCGGCCTATAATTTCCTGCCTTCTGCCTCCCTCTCTTCTTAAACAGGGATGTTACATCAGCCATTTTCCAGACCTCTGGGACCCTCTAGTGATTCCTGAAAGATCACCAACAATGCCTCCACAATCTCCTCAGTTGTGGGCGGCACGGTGGCCCAGTGGTTAGCACTGCTGCCTCACAGCGCCTGTAGACCCGGGTTCAATTCCCGACTCAGGTGACTGACTGTGTGGAGTTTGCACATTCTCCCCGTGTCTGCGTGGGTTTCCTCCGGGTGCTCCGGTTTCCTCCCACAGTCCAAAGATGTGCGGGTCAGGTGAATTGGCCATGCTGAATTGCCCGTAGTGTTAGGTTAAAGGGGTAAAGGTAGGGGTATGGGTGGGTTGCGCTTCGGCGGGTCGGTGTGGACTTGTTGGGCCGAAGGGCCTGTTTCCACACTGTAAGTAATCTAATCAGTTACCTCCTTCAGAACTTTGGGGTACAGTCCACCTGGTCTGACCATCTGGTCCTTCATATTTCATCTACTCCCAACCTATTGCCTTTTTATTCATCCTCCGCTGGTTTTTAAAGGCTACCAAATCATTGGTTCCTCTTTCTCCCCATATTGTCAGTACCTATGTGGACCACAACAAACTGGATCTTTCCCCTCCCACTCCCAAGTTCCTCTCCAACCCAGATGAGATATCCTGAACCTGGGCACCAAGGATGCAATACAGCCTTCAGGACTCTTAATCCTGGCCACAGAGAAACAATGTCTATTCTCCAGACTATACTATCCCTGATTATAACATGCAGGTGTAAGCACTCCTTTTCTTTCATTTATAGCCAGTACAGCGTCTTTATTATTCATCAACAATTTAAAGTTTCTCCCTTTGCCCTCACTTACAAAGTTCTGATACCTTTCCTTCTTCAGCAAAAGTGAGGACTGCAGATGCTGCAAACCAGAGTTTAGATCAGAGTGGTGCTGGAAAAGCACAGCAGGTCAGGCAGCATCTGAGGAGCAGGAAAATCAACGTTTCGGGCAAAAGCCCTTCATTAGGAATGCCTTTCCTTCCTAGCCAAACCTCAAGCTAGGAATGCTCCTAACTTCCTAATGGAATCTGTAACTTCCAGATGCGACCAGTCTTTAAGGTCTTCCAAGCCCATACTGCTATCTCTATGCTCTGTGCATCTTTACCAGGCTTTGGTAAAGGCTTTTACTTGGACTTCAGTTTTTTTTCTCTTGTCGGACTTCCCACAGGTTCCCTGCTACTTGCTTATTCGCTCAAGTGCTTGCAGCTGCTGACAGTCTGTGTGGATAGTTCGATAAACAAAAACCCTTTAAAACTGCAAACTCTCTTAGTTCTCTGGAAATCTGACTGCCTGGTCCAATGGATGAATTTTTCACTGATGTACCTTGTGGTATTAAGTAACAATGCTGATCTCCATGCAGTATGTGTAGATAGAAGGATGCTCTCACCAATCGTCTTGCCTTGACTGGGTCTAGAGGTTTATTTAGTTTATAATGCTGGAGTAACAACTGTCAATTAGTCTTAACAAGGAGGTGCAATCTTAACGAGATGTGGTTTATTCCATGATAATGATTCGGTACACAGTTACATTCGTTAGTTAGATATTGTTATCAAGTGTCTTGGGAGGGTCCTCTTGTGCTGCAGAGGTAATGTCCCTACCCCTAGACTGGGATACCTGGGTTCAACTCCCACCTGCACCAGATGTATGTAATAATGTCTCTGTACAGGTTAATCAGCAAAACAGGTTAAATAAAGTTAAAAATCACACAACACCAGGTTACAGTCCAACGGGTTTAATTGGAAGCACTAGCTTTTGGAGCGCTGCTCCTTCATCAGGTGGTTGTGATGCTCTGAAAGCTAGTGCTTCCAATTAAACCTGTTGGACTATAACCTGGTGTTGTGTGATTTTTAACTTTGTACACCCCAGTCCAACACCGGCATCTCCAAATCAGGTTAAATTAAAAAAAAGATTGGGAGAAAATACGTGATACATTTGTCCCCTTTGAGATCCAGAGCATAATTGCCTGATTCCCACAGTTAACCAGTCCGTTCTGTGAAACCTTGTCAAAGCTGTAATAATCTCCTTGTACACCATGTTAACTGCACCAGCCTTATCAATAATCTATGTGGCTTCCCTAAAAAAATCACAACCAAATTACTCAGATATGATCATCTCATAACAAATCCATGATGCTTACCCTTCAGAAATCTCAATCTGTGCTTTTTTAAATAACAATTTATCCTACCTCTCAGAACTGATTCTAATAATTTGCTCACTCCTGAAATTGGACTGACTAACCTGTAATTATTCAGTGTATCCCTCGCTCAATTTTTAAACGAAGCTATGACCTCAGCAGTGTTCCAATTCTTCAGCTCCGCTTTTTAATTCACTGAGGATTGGAAAATAATTGTCTCACATTTATGATACATTTAATTGTGTTTGCATTACATCAGTCCCTGTGCAAACCTGAATATATCTGTGGCATGGGAATGATACCTAACTACAGGATATACCATGGATCAATATCTGTGCTGCAGCATGTGGAAGCAGGAAGAATGAGGTGTACATAGAGCAATAGATTCTGCTGACACCATTGCCCCTCATCCTAAAACATTCTTATACATTCCCCGGTCTCTGTGTCCAAAGGTAATTATGGGAATGATGTGGTCGGCAATATCTGGGGCAAGAAGGTGCGCAGCAAGCAGAGAGCCAATGAATTAGGATGGCCAGGGATCTGGGAACCAGCAGGATGCTGATCTTACTAATATTCCTTCTCTCCCTAATATTGTTACCTTTATTGGTCAGTGCATTGAGTATAAGAGTTGGGATGTCATGTCGTGGTTGTACTGAACATTGGAACACTGTGCTCAATTCTGGTCTCGCTGTTAAACGAAAGATGTTGTTAAACTTACGAGGATGTTGCCAAGGTTGGAGGGTTTAAGCAAGAGGGAGAGGCTGAATAGGCTGGGTCTGTTTTAGCTGGAGCATTGCTGGTTGAGGGAGTGACCTCATAGAGGTTTATAAAATCATGAGGGGCATGGATAGGGTGAATAGCCAGGTTAGGGGAGTCAAAACTAGAAGGCATAGGGTTAAGCTGAGAGGGGAAAGATATAAAAGCGACCTACGAAGCAACTCTTTCACGCCGAGGGTGGTACATGTATGGAATGAGCTGCCAGAGAAAATGATGGAGGCTGGTACAATTACAACACTTAAAAGCGTTCTGACTGGGTACATGAATAGGAAGGGTTTGGAGGGATATGGACCAAATTTTGCCAAATGGGATTAGATCAATTTTGGAGATCTGGTTGGCATGATTGAGTTGGATCGAAGGGTCTGTTACTTTGCTGTACGTCATATGACTCTGTTTAATATTTCACTCTTAACAAAAATATCTGCGCTGTTCCCCCTCTGTTTGAAGACAATCACAAAGTACTTTATGAACCATACCAACATCATTTATAGCTATATTTGTTATCTTTTCAGGCCTGCTTTAGTGTTGGTTTCCTTTAGTTATCCTCCATTGCTTAGTGTATTGATAAACATCTTTGGGGTCATCTTAATTTTGCTCGCAAACATCCTTTCATGAATTCTCTTCTTAATTTCTTTTTGATTTCACTCCTCCACTTTCTATATTCCTTTCAGTTTTCTGTAGTAGAGTTCTCAGTGTGAGATATAGACTCTGCTTTATTTTGCCCTGGAATTTTACTAACAGCCAGGGTGCTCTAGATTTACAGGTCCCACTCTTTTTCTTTTTGGGAATATGTTTACCTTGAATCTTTGGAATCTCCCTTTCAATGTTTCTGCTTTAACCATAAGCAGTGCAGACCATAAGCATGGTGAGACCATAAGCATGGAGGTACAGCAGGTAGTTAAAAAGGCTAATAGCATGCTGGCCTTCATAACAAGAGGGATTGAGTATAGAAGCAAAGAGGTTCTTCTGCAGCTGTATAAGACCCTGGTGAGACCACACCTGGAGTACTGTGTGCATTTCTGGTCTCCAAATTTGAGGAAAGACATTCTGGCTATTGAGGGAGTGCAGCGTAGGTTCACAAGGTCAATTCCTGGAATGGAAGGATTACCTTACGCTGAAAGACTGGAGCGACTGGGCTTGTATACCTTTGACTTTAGAAGACTGAGAGGGGATCTGATTGAGACATATAAGATTATTAAAGGATTGGACACTGTGGAGGCAGGAAACATGTTTCCGCTGATAGGTGAGTCCCGAACCAGAGGACACAGCTTAAAAATATGGGGTAGACCATTTAGGACAGAGATGAGGAGAAACTTCTTCACTCAGAGACTGGTGGCTGTGTGGAATGCCCTGCCCCAGAGGGCAGTGGAGGCCCTGTCTCTGGATTCAGTTAAGAAAGAGTTAGATAGAGCTCTGAAGGATTATGGAATCAAGGGTTATGGAGATAAGGCAGGAACAGGATACTGATTAAGGATGATCAGCCATGATCATATTGAATGGTGGTGCAGGCTCAAAGGGCAGAATGGCCTACTTCTGCACCTATTGTCTATTGTCTATCGACACTGATTTATCTTTGAGTAGTTGTTTCCTGTCTACTTTAGAGTCTAGATTAGAGTGGTGCTGGAAAAGCGCAGCAGGTCAGGCAGCATCTGAGGAGCAGGAAAATCAATGTTTCGGGCAAAAGCCTTTCATAAGGAATGAGGCAGGGAGCCTCTGGGGTGGAGAGATAAATGGAAGGGAGAGTGGGGCTGGGGAGAACATAGCCAAGAGTACAATAGATGGATGGAGGTAGGGATGAAGGTGATAGGTTGGAGAAGAGCTTCAGGGCAGAGGAGATGACCTGGGGGTTGCAGTGAGAGAGAAACTTACTGATATTCTTGTAGAGAGCAGAGGAGATCTTCTTCAAGGTAGGCATCCTTGCAAGAGGATTTGCAGTAAGTTTAAAATCAACTAGGTGAAAGTGAGGACTGCAGATGCTGGAAACCTGAGTCTAGATTAGTGTGGTGCCAGAAAATCTCAGCAGGTCAGGCAGCATCCGAGGAGCAAGAAAATTGACGTTTCCTCATTCCTGATGAAAGGGTTTTGCCCGAAACGTCAATTTTCCTGCTCCTCGGATGCTGCCTGACCTGCTGAGATTTTCTGGCACCACACTAATCTAGACTCTGGTTTCCAGCATCTGCAGTCCTCACTTTCGCCTAGTTGATTTTAATCTTACTGCGAATCGTCTTGCAAGGATGCCTACCTTGAAGAAGTTCTCCTCCGCTCTCTACAAGGATTTCAGTCAGTCTCTCTCTCTCTCTCACTGCAACCCCCAGGTCATCTCTGCTCTGAAGCTCTTCTCTGACCTATCAACTACACCCCCACCTCCATCCACCTATTATACTCTTGGCTACCTTCTCCCCAGCCTCACCCCCATCCCTTTATCTCTACACCCCAGAGGCTCCCTGCCTCATTCCTGATGAAGGACTTTTGCCCGAAACATCGATTTTCCTGCTTCTCGGATGCTGCCTGACCTGCTGTGCTTTTCCAGCATCATACTTGCTGACTCTGATCTCCAGCAACTGCAGTCCTCACTTTCGCCTTGTCCTGTCCACTTCAACTGAGTCACTCCTCTGGTTCCCAAAATTGGCCAATTTAGAATTCTAACTCCTATTCCGAATTTGTCCTTTTCCATAATCACATTAAAAATAAGTGAATTTTTGAGTGCGAGCAGCAGCTGAGTTTAAATGAACCCGGAAGGCTACAGCTAAGGTGAGACAGTTTGTTTTAAAATTACTTACCGGTAGCGGGCAGCGGTGTTTTTCTTTTCTCTTCACAGAAAGAGCGGGAACAGCAGGGGCAAGTGACGACGACCAGAGGGGCAGCTGGAAGCTGGTGTAGCGGAAGCTTACCTGGGTAGGTTTTTTTCCTATAAAAGCGCGCAGGAGAGGAACCCGAGGCACTACAGAGGTAGTGCCTCCCACCCTCCCTCCTCCTCTAACCTAATAATAAGACCCGTTGTGGTAAGTAGGTAAGTGCTGCATTTTGATTGTTCTATTCTTTAGACCTAGTTTTTTTAAAAAAGGTTACTTTTAGAGGGATGGCAGTCAAGGCAGTGCAATGTTCCTCTTGCAACATGTTTGAGGTGAGGGATGCCATGGTCGTCCCTGCTGATTACACTTGCAGGAAGTGCACCCATCTCCAGCTCCTCCAAGACCGTGTTAGGGAACTGGAGCTGGAGTTGGATGAACTTAGGATCATTCGGGAGGCAGAGGGGGTCATAGATCGGAGCTTTAGGGAAGTAGTAACACCAAAGATTGCAGACAGATGGGTGACAGTGAGGGGGACTGGGAGGAAGCAGCCAGTGCAGGGACCCCCCTGCGGCTGTTCCCCTCAAGAACAAGTATACCGTTTTGGATACTTGT
>NC_057727.1:4420171-4434975 GCF_004010195.1 Chiloscyllium plagiosum
CCAGGTCCCTGGCACTGTGAGGCAGCAGTGTTCACTACTGAGCCACCATACTGCCCCATGTGATATGGTTAAAGGTCAAAAAAGAACGTCTCATTTTTAGGAAATTTAAGTTCAAGACACATAGTACGCTCTAACCTACAGAAACTGATTGATTTAGGGAAAAGAAACTGAAGGAAGTAGGATGAGAAAGTATTAACAACTTCTTTAAGTTAACAATATAGGAGCCATATATTTTCCCATGGACACAGTGTACAAGATGATTAGGGGTTTAGATAGGGTTAACCATGAGAACCTTTTTCCACGTATGGAGTCAGCTATTACGAGGGGCATAGCTTTAAATTAAGGGGTGGTAGGTATAGGACAGATGTTAGGGGTAAATTCTTTACTCAGCGAGTCGTGAGTTCATGGAATGCCCTGCCAGTAGCATTGGTGGACTGTCCCTCTTTATGGGCATTTAAGCGGGCATTGGATAGGCATATGGAGGATAGTGGGCTAGTGTAGGTTAGGTGGGCTTGGATCGGCGCAACATCGAGGGCCAAAGGGCCTGTACTGCGCTGTATTTTTCAATGTATTCTATGTATTCTATGAATTATGATTGCTACTGTCAAAATGCTCTCCCACTGCCATTCCTTGCATCTGCCCAGCTTCACCTCCTAAAACTAAGTCAAAACAGCACCCCCCTCTTTGTTGGACATGTTGACAGGGTGCTGTAGTTTGAAGGAGCTTCCTTTGGGATGACACATTAAATAGGGCCACTATCTGACCTAAAACCGAAACCTGCTGGAAACCATCTACATCAATGGAGCTGAGGTGGCAAGGGTCGAGAGCATCAAGTTTCTCGGAGTGACAATAACCGACAACCTGTCCTGGATTCCCATGTAGATGCGACGGTCAAGAAGGCACAACAACACCTCTTCTTCCTCAGGAGGCTAAGGAAATTCAGCATGTCCATAAAGCCCCTCACCAACTTTTACAGATGCACCGTAGAAATATCTTGAATGCCTAACAGTCTGGTACAACAATTGCTCTGCCCAGGAGCATAAGAAACTACAGAAAGTTGTGTGCATAGCCCATACCATCACAGGAAACAATCTCCCTTACACTTCTCATTGCCATGGAAGGGCTGCCAATATCATCAAACATCCCTCCCAATCCAGTCATGCTCTCCTCCAACCTCTTCTGTCAGGCAGAAGACACAGAAGTTTGAACACACACACACATACACACACATGCACCACCAAGAACAGCTTCTTCCCTGCTATTATTAGATTGCTGAATGAACCTCTCTAACTTCAAATAACATTGATCTTGCTTTGTACACCTCCTGTGCAGTTGTAACCTGTATGCCTCACTCTAAGCACCCTATGATCTGAATGTCCTTGTTTGCGAGGAGCTACCTATTATACTTGCAAAACAAAACTTTCCAGTGTCCTTAGGTATATGTGACTGCAAAAAATCAAATCAAATCAAATCTGAGCAGGTCTGATGGCATCTGTGGAGAGAGAAAAACACGGTTAACACTTTGAGTCTGATATGACTTCTTCAGCACTGGTAACTGTAAAAGAGACCATTACACCATTTGAAGAAAAGCAGGGGTCTGCTCTTCAGTGTCTGTTAATCAATCAACATCATTTGGGAGTGCTCGCTGTGTGTAGTTTGCTGCGTTTCCAACATTACAACTGTTTCAGAAACACTTCATCGTGAAGCACTTTGAAATGACACAAGGGTCATGAAAGGTGCTAAATAAAAATAAGTCTTTGCTTCTTTGAATCTTTACTGTGTCACTCCTCATCCCCTTGACATCCAATTGTTTGTTTTGATGTGATTACGTTTGTCTCTGAATCATTACATTCAATACAAGGTTGTTTCTGTGTTGGTTGAAAATATACATAAAAGAGAATGACATGATTTCTGACTTATTTAGATGTATCACATTGCTCTGATGTATTGTGGGTGTGAAGTATCTCAATTACAGTATTGCTGTTCTTTTTCTTTTGTGTTGGATCAGTGGGTGGTAGCATTACCTCTGAGTCAGAGGTTGAGTTCAAGTTCGCCCACCCTAGGAACCTGATCACATCTTGACGGTGATTCCCACTGTGATTCTGAGGCAGTGCTGCACTGTTGGAGGTAATGTTCTGTGAATGTGATACTAAGTGAAGTATGGACATTTTCTCTAGTATTCTTGGTTAGACACAAAAGAAATTGCAGATGCTGGAATCAAGATAGATAGGCAGCAAGCTGAAAGAACACAGCAAGTCAGGCAGCATCAGGAGGTGGAGAAATCGATGTTTCAGGTGTAACCCTCCTTCAGAACCTTCAGAAGAAAGGTTACATCCGAAACATCGATTTCTCCATCTTCTGATGCTGCCTGGCCTGCTGTGTTCTCTGAGCCTCCTAGGTAAAAATAAGGACTGCAGATGCTGGAAACCAGAGTCTAGATTAGAATGGTGCTGGAAAAGCACAGCAAGTCAAGCAGCATCAGGAATAGAGACTTTTGCCTGAAATGTCGATTTTCCTACTCCTCGGATGCTGCCTGACCTGCTGTGCTTTTCCAGCACCACTCTTATCTCGACTCTGGTTTCCAGCATCTGCAGTGCTTGTTTTTACCTAGATGATTTTAACCCTACTGCGAATCCTCTTGCAAGGATGCCTGCCTTGAACAAGTTTTCCTCCTCTCTCTACAAGAATCTCAGTGAGTCTCTCTCTCTCTCACTGCAACCCCCAGGTCATCTCTTCTGCCCTGAAGCTCTTCAACCATATCCTCTCCCAGCCTCCTGCCCTGTCCACTTCTCTAGCATTCTGGCCAACATTTATCTGTCAATTAGCATCACTGAAAAAAATAGATTAGATTACTTAGTGTGGAAACAGGCCCTTCAGCCCAAACCAACCCCCGTACATCTAACACTACAGGCAATTTAGCGTGGCCAATTCACCTAACCTGCACATTTTTGGAGGAAACCGGAGCAAACCCATGTAGACATGGGGAGAATGTGCAAACTCCACACAGAGAGTAGGAATTGAACCGGGGTCTCTGGCGCTGTGAGGCAGCAGTGCTGACCACTGTGCCACCTTGCCGCCCACCAACTAGGTGTTATCTGTTAACATGTCATAGAATCAATACCATGCAGGAGGCAGGCCATTTAGGTAAAAACAATGACTGCAGATGCTGGAAACCAGATTCTGGATTTGTGCTGCTGGAAGAGCACAGCAGTTCAGGCAGCATCCAAGGATCAGCGAAATCGACGTTTCGGGCAACAGCCCTTCATCAGGAATAAAGGCAGAGAGCCTGAAGCGTGGAGAGATAAGCTAGAGGGGGGTAGGGGTGGGGAGAAAGTAGCATAGAGTACAATAGGTGAGTAGCCCATCGGCTTCATGCTGATCCTCTGAAGAGCACCTCACCCATTGTGCAAATTCCACACGGATGGTCACACAAGGCTGGAATCAAACCTGGTTCCATGAGGCAGCAGTACTAACCACTGAGCCACTGTGCCACCCTTTGAAGGACCTTCCTGGGTGCAATTTGGCTGCAGCATTTCCTCCAATGCAATGGTGATGCAATACCTGTGAACTGTCTTTGGGATGTTCTGAGATCATGAGCAAAACGTGAAATCTTCATAAATGTTGTGTTTTACCAACTGCAATGATTCCTTCATGGGGCATTGGTGTGACTGGCAAGGTGAGCGTTAGTTACCCGTCTTTAACTGCCCTTGAACTGAGTGTGATTTCGGAGGACAGTTAAGATTCAACCTCATTGCTGTGGGTCTCACATTGACAAACACTACACACTCGCAGATTATCAAGTAAATAGGTAGCTACCGGTGTAAAGATTATGTATTTTAATTTCTTTCTTGTGGACCGAAATGGAAATTTACTAAAATTATTTAGAAACGAAGGATTGCTGGTGGATTACTGCATTTCTTTTAAAGCAGGTAACCTGAGTCATTGAAGCCACTGTTTATGCAGATGTTGATTCAAGCAGAATTGAAGAAGTTGGTTCTGTACCAATAGAGATTTGGATTCTACACCTTCCCTCTGAGGACATAGCAAAAGGAATCATGAAACAGACAGTGTGTGTCAAAGTAGGTAATTCGTGTAATTGTTAAAAATCACACAACACCAGTTTATAGTCCAACGGGTTTATGTGGAAGCACTAGCTTTCAGAGCGCTGCTCCTTCATCAGGTGGTTGTGGAGTATAAGGTCGTAAGACACAGAATTTATAGCAAAAATGTACAATGTGATGTAACTGAAATTATATATTGCAAAAGACTGGATTGTTTGTTAAGTCTCTCATCTTTTAGAATGAACATGTTGGTTTCAGTTCTTTCATATGTAAATTGCAGAACTTTTTAAAAGTTACATTCTCACTTTGTACACCCCAGTCCAACACCGACATCTCCAAATCATGTAATTGTTGTTGATGAACAGAGGTTGGAGGACAATGTTTTCCTGTCTAGTTTATATATTGCAAAATGACCTACGCTAGTAATGCTAGCTCCTGACATTTGGGACTCTGGTATTCATTATAGTTGGTTGCTGTGAAACATTGTTCAAAATGGGTTGTGTAATGCAAAGCATGATACTTGTGAGTAAGGAATCAGAGTCAATAGTTTGGGTGTTGTTGGAAATATCAAAGCATCTGTTATTGCCCCCCCACCCCCAGAATATGACATTGGCGTTCAGTTCAGTGCATTAATGTAAATGTGAGTTTACAGCAATTATGTTTTAGCGCACAATGGCATATCCAACTGACAGCTTTAATAACTTTATTTTTTTCTGAAGTAAACAGTGAAAAATATTTTTTATGCTTCTTGCTCTCTTCCATTCTTTTTAGTATTTTCACTCTTCTAAAAACCCATTTACTGTTTTCCCTTTATCTATTCAATCAGTCAGATTATCCAAAGTTCAAATGTTCAAGCACAGCTGCACTTTTATAAAACTTGAATTCTAAGCATTTTCCAGAACTGATATTGGTCTAGAGTTACTGACATATAGTTATGCGATTTGTCCTTTTTTGCTTTTGTAACATCATTACAAATGATATTTGTAACATATTTGTTTTGTACTTTATAAATCCTTCTGGAAGACTTGCCACTAATCTGCTAACTTGTTTTTTAAACTTTGTTTCCATTTAATGTTTGTCAGGTGCTTTTGTATCTTACTGAACTCTTCCCTTTATCAGCACTTTGCCGGTCCTGCTCCTTATTTTAAACTAATTACCTTTGAAATTAACTTTATTAGTTATTTACCAGATTTATGTAATTTAATTTCTGAAAGTAATGCTCTTTCCTCAATGGATGAGAAATATAGATTGTGCTTTGAAAAACAATTCCCATTTTGACGACTATATTGGGATTGTTAAAGTAGCCAAATATTATGAGTTTCCCACATATCTGCAGAATGTTCAGAAATATCTTCACCTGTCTTAATTTGTACAGGTTCCCTTCATTGTTCTTAACTCTTTCTAGGTAGAATCTGTCAATCCAATGCATTGGAGCATACTCTGGCAGCGTAATAGAATCTAACATACAACCTGTACGTCCCTGTTGAGCTGTCCTTAATTTAAGTTCCCAGTCTACTCTAACCTTAAGCCACAAATATGTCCCCTTGGCTCAGTTGGTAGCATTTACTTCTAAGTAAGGAGGGTGCGGGTTTAAGTCTAACTCTGACATTTGAACACAAAAATCAAGCCTGGTATTCAGTTCATTACTGAAAGAGACACTGCACTGTCAAAAAATGCTTGTCTTTTGAATGACACATTAAACTGAAAGCCTGTGTATCCACTCAGGTGAGCGTAAATGATCCAATCTTCACATTAGGAATGCCCTCTATTGTGTTGTATAGCACTACATCATGCTAAATGCAACAGACTTCAAACAGGTCTAGCAACTCAAGACTGGCATTCATGAGGCGCTATGAGCCATCAATAGCAGAATTGTACTCCAACACAATCTGTAACCTCATGGCCTGACACATCCCCTGCTCAACTATTACTATCAAGCCAGGGATCAATCCTGGTTCAATGGACAGTGCAGGAGGGCATGCCAGTAGCAGCACCAGGAACATCTAAAAATGAGGTGTCAACCTGGTGAAGCCGCCAAACAGGACTACTTGCGTGCCAAGTAGCATAAGCAGCAAGTGATATTCAGAGCTATGTGATCCCACATCTAACGGATCAGACCTAAGCTCTGCAGTCCTGCCACACCCAGTCATGGATGATGGTGGACAATTAAGCAACTCAGCGGAGGCTGAGACTACACATATTTTTCAATCATCAATGATTGAAGAGCCCAATACATCATGGCAAAAGATAAAGCTGTAACATTCTCCACAATCTTCAGCCAGAGGTGCCAATTGGACCATCGTTCTGGGCCTCCTGCATTGCTCCTCAGCATCATAGATACTAGTCTTCAGCCAATTCGAGTCGGTATATGTGATATCAAGAAACGGTTGGGGGTACTAGAGACAGGGAAGGTTGTTGGCTTTGACAATATTCTGGCAATAATACTGAAAATGTGTGTGCTCCAGAACCTGCCTCTCTCCTAGCCAAGCTGTTCCAGTGCAGTTACAACACTGGCATCTACCTGACAATATGGAAAATTGCCCAGATATGTCCTGGATACAAAAAGCAGGACAAATCCAACCCAGCCAATTACTGTCCCATCATACTACTCTCAATCATCAGTAAAGTAATGGAAGGTGTCATCAACAGTGCTAACAAGCAGCAATTGCTCAGCAATAACCTGCTCAGAGGTTAGGGTTTGGGTTCAACCAAGGTCACTCAACTCCTGACCTCATCACAATCTTGGTTCAAAAATGGACAAAAGAACTGAATTCCAGAGGAGAGGTCAGAGCGACAGCCCTTGACATTTGACCGGACGGGGCATGAAAGAGCCATAGCAAAACTGGAATCAATGGTTATCAGGGGAAAACTCTGCACTGGTTGGAGTCATGCCCAACACATTGGGTAGCACAGTGGCTCAGTGGTTAGCACTGTTACCTCACAATGCCAGAGACCTAGGTTTGATTCCAGCCTTGGGCAACTGTCTGTGTGGAGTTTGTACATTCTCCCCGTGTCTGTGTGGATTTCCTCCGGTGTCTCCAGTTTTCTCCCACATTGCAAAGATTGTGCAGGTTAGGGTGGATTTTCCATAGTGTTCAGGGATGTGTCCGTTAGGTGCATTAGTCAAGGGAATGGGTCTGGGGTGGCTTACTCTTCAGAGGGTCAGTTTGGACTTGTTGGGCCAAATGGCCTTTATCCACACTGTAGGGATTCTGTAATTCTAAGTAGCTGATTAGTTTATGGAGTAGAGTCACAAAGTCATACAGCTCAGACACAGTCCAAATAGTCCATGCCAACCAAGTTTCCCAAATTAAACTAATCCCATTTGCCTGCATTTTTCCTATATCCCTCTAAGCCTTTCCTATTCATGTACCTATCCAAATGTTATTTAAATGTTATAACTGTACTACAGACCCCTCTGTGTGAAAAGGTTGCCCCTCAGGTCTCTTTTATATCTTTCCCCTCGTGCCTTAAACCTATGCCCTCTCGTTTTAGACCCCCTTCCTACCTTGGAAAGACCTTAGCTATTCACCTTATCTATACCCCACATGATTTATAAACCTCTATAAGGTCACCTTTAAGAATCTTATGCTCCACTGAAAAAAAAAGACCCAGCCTATCCTTTATGACTCAAAACCTCCAATCCTAAACATCCTGGTAAATCTTTTCTGAATCCTCTCCAGTTTAAAAGGTGACCAGTATTCCCTCTTAATTTTTCTCGGTGTACAGTGTCAGCTTTCAAAACTGGACATAAATGCATCAGCACACTGACTGGAAAGCAAGGATCCTTGAAGCTGCGTGGTGACACAGCCGAGAGGGAACTGCTGACCAGTTAGTGATGACAAAGCTGAACCACTTGGGGCTGTGAACAAGATATAAACAAGCCTTCAGACCTCCATCAGTTTAGGAGATCTCTCTTCCCTCTGTAAGTCTGAATTCCGCAGTTATTATAATCCATGACTTTGCTGATGATTTCCTTCCCTGAACAACATTAGTGAACCTGATGGTTTTGAACAGCAATCACTGATGGTCGCCATCAGTCAAACTAACTTTTAATTTCAGATTTTATTCATTGAATTCAAATCCCACCACCAGATTCAGAACCCGAACCTCCTGAGAATTAGCCTGGGTTTCTGGATTACTCATCTGGTGACATACCACTTGTCTGCCATCACCCCCTAAGTAAGTGAGGGAGGGAAAAAGGTGTGAGGGAATAGGACATAAGAGAGGGGGAGAGGGACTGAGGGAGGGAGGCAAGGGGGGAAATGAAAGAGAGGATGAGTGAGACAGTGGGGAAATGATGGAGTCAGAAGGTGAACGAGATAAACAGTGAGGAAGAGAGAAAGAGAGTGGGAGGGTGAAGGAAAGACACAGAGGGATGGGGAAGTGATGGAGAGCGAGATACAAAAGGGCTGGGATGGGAAGGAGAGGGATTAGGAGTTAGGACAGTGAGGATGAGAGACAGAGAGAGTGGGTGCTGTAGTGACAATCAGACAAAGGAGTTTGAATGATAAAGGAGAAGGTGGTGAGGGAGTGAAGCAGTGTGAAGGGGAATATCTGGAACAGTCACAGTGAGATGTGATCAAAGGAGTGAGAGGAAGACAGACAGGGGGAGAGAGTGGACTCAAGTGAGAAAGAGAATGAGGGAGGAAGGATGAGGATGTGCGGATTTGAGGGAGTGTTTGAGTATGTGTGAACACTGACACAGAGTGAGACAGATCTTTAGCCACCGTCCCTTTAAAACTTATCCAGGAAGCAGCTTTAGAAAGTGGAGGAAACCCCTGGTTAAAAGGTCCACACATTTGCATGAATTTTTTAATTTGATTTATTGTAGAGACATGTACCTAAGTACAGTGAAAAGTTTTGTTTTGCAAGTGATACAGGCAGATCATAGCAAACGAGGACATACACATCATAGGATGCTTAGACAGAATGTGGCACACAAGGTTCATGCTGCACAGAAGGCTCATGAAGCAAGATCAACATTATTTGAATTTGAAAGGTCCATTCATCAGTCTATGAGCAGCGGAGAAGAAGCTGTTCTTGAATCTGTTGGTGCGTGCATTCAAGCTTCTGTACCTTCTGCCTGACAGAAGAGATTGGAAGAGAGCATTACTGGGTTGGGAGGGGTCTTTGATGATGTTGGCAATGAGATGTGTAAATGGAGTCCGTGGATGGGAGGCTGGTTTCCGCGAAGGTCTGGGCTGTGCACAACATCTTCTGTAGTTTCTAACAGTCCTGGGCAGAGCGGTTGCTTACCAAGACATTATGTATGTAGCTAGAATGCTTTCTGTGGTGTATCTGTAAAAGTTGGTGAGGGTCCTGATGGACATGTGAATTTCCTTAGCCTCCTGAGAAAGAAGAGGTGTTGTTATGCCTTCTTGGCCATCGCATCTGTGTGGGAGATCCAGGACAGATTGTTGATTATCGTCACTCCAGGAACTTGAAGATGTCGACCCTCTCCACCTCAGCTCCAATGATGTAGAATTCTGCTGAGACCAGCTCAGAATCTGTCTCGGAGGTTAATGCAAGGTCAGTGTTATTTCAACCCAATTCAGTTGGCTCAGTGGTTAGCACTGCTGCCTCACAGCACCACGAACCTGGGTTCTGATTCCATCCTGGGTGACTGTCTGTGCGGAGTTTGCACATTCTCCCTGAGTCTGCATGTGTTTCCTCCAGGTGCTCCAGTTTCCTCCCACAGTCCAAAAATGTGCCGTTTAGGTGAGGTGGCCATGCTAAATTGCCTATAGTATTCAGGGACGTGTAGGTTAGGTGCATTAGTCAGGGGTAAGTATAGGGTAGGAGAATGGGTCTGGGTGTGATACTGTTCAGAGGATTGGTGTGGACTTGTTGGGCCAAATGGCCGGTTTCCACACTGTAGGGATTCTTTAAACTTCTTTCCAGGACAGTGTGGTGTACAGCTGGACTCAATGGGAAAAGAGGCAGCAATGTGGGCCAGTGGTTAGCACTGCTGCCTCACAGCGCCAGGTTCGATTCCAGCCTCAGGCAACTGTCTGTGTGGAGTTTACACGTTCTCCCCGTATCTGCGTGGTGCTCTGGTTTCCTCCCACAGTCCAAAGATGTGCAGGTCATGTGAATTGGCCATGCTAAATTGCCCATAGTATTAGGTGTATTGGTCAGAGGGAATGGGTCTGGGTGGGTTACTCTTCGGAGGGTCGGTGTGGACCTGTTGGGCCAAAGGGCCTGTTACTGCACTGTAGGAGAATCCAATCTAATTTAACTCCTCAGGGTCCTCCTCTTGTATTATGATTAGGACTGGGGCTGAGTCTGTCTGTTTATTCCTCTAAAAGTAAAGTCACCACAGTCCTAATCTCTCACTATTAGAGGGACGACTGGTGGTGGTTTCATCTGAGGGTCACCCTGCCTCAGGTGAGGGAAGAGGTTGAGAAGGAGAGCCCTTCATGGTAACCTCAGCCAGTGCAGGAATTGAACTCATGCTATTGGCATCAATCTGGATCGCAAACCAGCCAACTCAGCAGAGGGTTGTGGTGGAGGGTTGTTTTTTAGACTGGAGGCCTGTGACCAGTGGAGTGCCACAAGGATCGGTGCTGGGTCCACTACTTTTCATCATTTATATAAATGATTTGGATGTGAGCATAAGAGGTATAGTTAGTAAGTTAGAGACCTGGGAGTGTAGGTTCATAGCTCCTTGAAAGTGGAGTCACAGGTAGATAGGATAGTGAAAAAGGCATTTGGAATGCTTTCTTTTATTGATCAGAGTATTGAGTACAGGAGTTGGGAGGTTATGTTGCGGCTGTCCAAGACATTGGTTAGGCCACTTTTGGAATATTGTGTGCAATTCTGGTCTCCTTCCTTTCGGAAAGATGTTGTGAAACTTGAAAGGGTTCAGAAAAGATTTACAAGGATGTTGCTAGGTTTGGAGGATTTGAGCAGTAGGGAGAGGTTAAATAGGCCCGGACTGTTTTCCCTGGAGTGTCGGAGGCTGAGGGTAACCTTATAGAGGTTTATAAAATCATGAGAGGCATGGATAGGATAAATAGACAAAGTCTCTTCCCTGGGATTGGGGAGTCCAGAACTAGAGGACATAGGTTTAGGGTGAGTGGGGAAAGACGTATAAGAGACCTGAGGGGCGGCTTTTTCACGCAGAGGGTGATGTGTGTATGGAATGAGCTGCCAGAGGAAATGGTGGAGACTAGTCCAATTGCAACATTTAAAAGGCATCTGGATGGGTATATGAATAGGAAGGGTTTGGAGGGATATGGGCTGGTTGCTGGCAGGTAAGACTAGATTGGATTGGGATATCTGGACGAGTTGGACTGAAGGGTCTGTTTCCGTGCTGTACATCTCTATGACTCTCTAACCAACCCCTTGATTGCTTTACTTAATGAAAGAGCGAAAAGAATGGCTTCATTGGTAGAAAAAAGAAAACAAAGAATCGGATGCTGGAAATCAACAATAAAATGAGAAATTGCTGGAAAAACTCGGCAGTTTTGGTAGCATCTGTGGATAGAAACCAGAGTTTAACGTTTTTGGTCCTTCCTCAGAACCCTTGGCTTCATCGGTAGGTTCTGCTGCTTGGCATTTCATAATGGTCATTTCTATTCATTATTCTTTTATTTAAACATATACATTATATAAATTAAATTTGCATATAAATTTATTGCTTTGCAGTTTGTTTAAAATTCACATTTAATGTTGTAGCGAACTTAACCTTTCTGTAACTTCTTCTGAGTAACAGCAAAGTTAAAAAGTGGCCCGCTCCCTGTGAGAAAATTAGACAAGCATAATATATTTTTTAAAAAAACACAAAGAGAAAAAAGGAAATTTCCTCATCTCAGATCCCAAGACAGGAAACTTGTTTTCTTTACATTGTGTCCTCTAGCTCTGGTCTCCCCACAAGTCGAACACCCCTCCCTCCTCCACCCCACATCCACCATATAAAATCCTCTGAGGATCAAATATGTTTCAGTAAAGGTTGTGTCTCAACATTTAAACTCCCACGGGATCCCACACACAATAAAGAAGATATCGACCAGATAAACTGTGAACAGATCTTCTCAGATACTGTTCCACCTCAAACAGTGAGAAAAGGAGAATATTTGAGAGGAAGCAGGATGCCACAATGGCTCAGTGGTTAAAATGGCTGTCTCACAGTGCCATGGACATGGGTTCAATTCCATTTTCTGGTGACTCTGTGGAGTTTGCACATTCTCCCCAAGTCTGCGTGGGTTTCCTTTGGGTGTCCTAGTTGCCTCCTACAATCAAAGATGTGCAGGTTAGGTAAATTGTCCAGGAATATGCAGTCTAGGTGGATTAGCTGTGGAAAAATGCAGGGTTATAGGGATAGGGTAGGGGGTTGGAGCTAGGTCTGGGTGGAATGCTGTTTGGGCTTAATGGGTGGCACGGTGGTGCAGTGGTTAGCACCCGGGTTCAATTCCCACCTCAGGCAACTGTCTGTGTGGAGTTTGCACATTCTCCCCGTGTCTGTGTGGGTTTCCTCTGGGTGCTCTAGTTTCCTCCCACAGTCCAAAGATGTGGAGGTCAGGTGAATTGGCCATGCTAAATTGCCCGTAGTGTTAGATGCATTAGTTAGGGGAATGGGTCTGGGTGGATTGCTCTTTGGAGGGTCGGTGTGGATTAGTTGGGCCTGTTTCCACACTGTAGGGAATCTAATCAGAGTAGGCTTGATTGACCAAATGGCCTGCTTCTACACTGTAGGGATTCAATGATTATTGCTATGAAATGAGGTAAATATTCATAGATCACCAATGTTAGCCTAAGTGTGGATTTTAGTTTACAGTAAAAATTTACCAAAAAAAGTTATTTTGCAGCTCTGCCTTAGCTTCCTGATGCTCTAACTCCTGGTATTTACCTAAGCCTTTGGATTTCTACCATGTAAAGGGTTTATATACTGTGAAACTTGGCATTCACATTATGTCCGAACCCAATGTACAAAAGCCTTGGACTTAATGACTATGAAGTTCTTGGGTTTAAAACATTTTGTGTTAAACCCTGTTAGGTGCACAACCGTTCAGTGTGCCGTGCATTCCTTGGCTTTATATCATGTCAACTGACTGCTTATTGAGTTGCTGATTGTGATATCACCATCATTCATAATGATCAATATTCATTGAGCAGAGCGTAGATTGGATGGTGCAGGCTCCAAGGCAGAAACACATTTCCGGCTGACCATGATGAATGGGGACATTGGCAGTGAAGCTTGATCAGTTTATCAATGTCATTGCGTTCTTACAATTGATGGCTGCCCTGAAACTGATTTTATCAAAGGAGCAGATTGTGGGAAGTATTTCCTTTCCCCTGAGCACCATGTTGGGTGCCAGTGGAGAGTGATTTCCTGTGATTCGATTGCAAAATTTTACATGAGGCAATATTACTGAGGTGCAATGACATTATTTATTGATTAGGATGATGAAAGGGCTATTGTGCCCTGTGTGCTTCAGGAGCGTGTTATCAGTTTTTAGCACCTTAACACTTTGAGATGAATAGAGTGGGATGCAATTGTTCATGGTGGACAATGATTATTCACCTGCTGGGTGTTTTCAGGACCATGTGCAAGAGTCCATTCATCATGGGTTAGGATAGGTGACAACTGTTTCTAAGCCATTAAGTTCATCATACCCAATGGGCAGGCTCTAACGGGGAGACAGCACAGCAACCCAGAGCAAGAGCCAGTATTTCAACAGCATTGTCCATAACAAAGCTGACCCAAAGTACTTTATGTCCAGTGAAAAATTACATAACACCAGGTTATAGTCCAACAGATTTAATTGGAAGCACTAGCTTTTGAAGCTCTGCTCCTTCGTTAGGTGATTGTGGAGTACACAGTTGTAAGATAAAGAATTTATAGCAAAAGTTTACAGTGCGATGTAACTGAAAGTATCAAAAACTGCATGAATCCATGTAAGATTCTGTTAATTCATTTTTTAGATTAGAATCAGTCTCAACATTATGGCACAGACAGCAGCACACAGAGGTGCTAATGATTATCTGGGCTGACACCAATTGTTAAAGTTCACTTGAGAATGTAACTTTAAAAAAAAGTTTTGCGATTTACATATGAAAGAAGTGAAACTAACATGGTTATTCTAACAGATGAGAAACTTAACCAACAATCAAGGTATTTTTCAATGCATAATTTCAGTTACATCACACTGTAAACTTTAGCTATGAATTCTGTGTTTTACAGTTGTGTACTCCACAACCACCTGATGAAGGAGCAGTGCTCCAAAAGCTACTGCTTCCAATTAAACCTGTTGGACTATAACTGGTCATAGAGTCATAGAGATGTACAGCATGGAAATAGACCCTTTGGTCCAACCCGTCCATGCCGATCAGATATCCCAACCCAATCTAGTCCCACCTGCCAGCACCCGGCCCATATCCCTCCAAACCCTTCCTATTCATATACCCATCCAAATGCCTCTTAAATGTTGCAATTGTACCAGCCTCCACCACATCCTCTGGCAGCTCATTCCATACACGTACCACCCTCTGCGTGAAAAAGTTGCCCCTTAAATCTCTTTTAGGGTGAGCCCCTCTCACCCTAAACCTATGCCATCTAGTTCTGGACTCCCCCACCCCAGGGAAAAGACCCTGCCTGTTTATCCTATCCATGTCCCTCATGATTTTATAAACCTCTGTGAGGTCACCCCTCAGCCTCCGACGCTCCAGGGAAAACAGCCCCAGCCTGTTCAGCCTCTCCCTATAGCTCAAATCCTCCAACCCTGGCAACATCCTTGT
>NC_057727.1:4435353-4442121 GCF_004010195.1 Chiloscyllium plagiosum
AGTTCTGTATCCAAATGGCTAGTTCTCCCTGTATTCCATGAGATCTAACCTTGCTAATCAGTCTCCCATGGGGAACCTTGTCGAACACCTTACTGAAGTCCATATAGATCACATCTACTGCTCTGCCCTCATCAATCTTCTTTGTTACTTCTTCAAAAAACTCAATCAAGTTTGTGGTGTAATGTGATTTTAACTTTGTACATCCCAGTCCAACATCAGCATCTCCAAATCATGATCTCCAAATCATAGCAGCAGTGTATACTCTCTACAGGATGAACTGCAGAAATTCACCAACAATCCTCAGTCAGCACCTTTCAAACCCATGTCCACTTCTATCTAGAAGGATAAGGGCAGCAGATACATTGGGACACCACCCCCTGTAAGTTCTCCTCCAAGCCACTCACCATTCTGACTTGGAAATATATCGTCGTTTCTTCACTGTCGCTGGGTCAAAATCCTGGAATTCCTTTCCTAACAGCATTTAGGTGTTTCTACATCAAATGAACTGCAGCCATTCAAGCAGTTAGCTCAGTACCACCTTGTCAAGGGGCAATGAGGGATGAGCCATAAATACCAGCCAAGTTTGCAACATTCAAGTCCCATGAATGAATAAAAATAACAAATATTAACCATGGCGCCACATGTTCCACCCAATGGACTGCAGTGGTTCAAGAAGGTTCCTGCAATTAGAGGTGGGTCACAAATACCAGCCTAGCCATTGACCTCCCTACCCAAAGATGATCAGAGCTTTGACCTCACTAAAATATGAGTCCTGAGAGATTTGACAGGATGGGTGCTGAAAGTATGTTTCCCTTTGTAAGGGAGAACAGAGGGATGCAGTTTAAAGGTAAGCATTTCCTGTCTAAGGCAGAAGAGAAAGTCTTTTTCTTCAAGGATCTTGATCCTTTAGAGCTCTCTCTTCCAGACTGCGGTAAAATCAGGGTCATTGAATATTGTTCAGGCAGCGGATTCTTGACTAACAATTTTGGTCCACTTACCTGAAGAGGGATGTAGTTATACTGGAGGCAGTTCAATAGATTGTTTCCAGAAATGAGAGTTTTGTCTTTTGATTGAACAGTTCAGGCCTATATACTCTGGAGTTTAGAAGATTGAGAGGAGATCTAATTGAGATTTAAAAGATGCTAAAGGGAACTGACAAAGTAGACATAGAGAGATGTTTACTCATGTGGGGCAATTAGAACGAGAGGTCATAGTTTCAGGATAAGGGCTGGTGAATTTAAAAAAGAAATGAAGAGAAACCTGTTCTCTCAAAACATCATGCATCTGTGGAATTCACTATCCGAGAATGTGGTAGATACTGGGACATTGAGCACATTTAAGGAGAGGGGACTCCAAAACTAGAGGACATAGGTTTAAGGTGAGAGGGGAAAGATTTAAAAGGGACGTAAGGAGCAACGTTTTTACACAGAGGGTGTTGCGTGTATGGAATGGGCTGCCAGAGGAAGTGGTGGAGGCTGGTACAATTACAACATTCAAAAGGCATCTGGATGAATAAGAAGGGTTTAGAGGGATATGGGCCAAAAGCTGGCAAATGAGACTAGATAAATATGGATGAATTGGACCGAAGGGTCTGTTTCCGTGCTGTAATACTCTATGACCTTATGAAATAGGTTTTTAATTAGTAATGGGTGGGAGTGTTACAGGGAGCAATCAGGAAAGTGGAGTTGAGGCCAAGATGAGATCAGCCATGATCATATCAAATGGTGGAGTAGGTTCAAGTGGCCGAACTGTCTATTCCTGCTCTTACGTGGCAAGAAAATGGAATTAAGCCCACAATCAGAATAGTCATGACCTTATTGAACAGCACAGCAGACTCAAAGTGCCTACTCCCACTTCTAACCCATATGCCTGTGTGAAAACTTTTGAGGCTGCAATTAATGCTGTAACTGCTGAGTGGACAGTCCAATAAATCTTTGAGATTTATCTTTGTTCTTAGCATTAACATCATCCACACAATTTTCTTTTGTCTCTCCCACAACGAGTTGCTGAAAACAAATCCTACATAAGGACAAGGAAAGTATTCTTGCATTTATAATCATCTCTGTGTCACATCGGAAGCTCCCCTTAGTTACTTTTCTCTTGCATAACCTCCGCAAGATTCATTTTCAGTGTATGAAACTGTAAGGGCATATATTTAAACTACGATAAATTTACTTTTTTTTGTTATATCCATATTATCTGTATAAGAATCAGTTGTGAATTGTAATATTTAAGGAACAGACGGTCTGAAGGGGTAACTAAGTTTAACAGTTGTGTTGCTAAACTCAATTCTGCATAGCAATAATGGTAGACCTTAGATTAGATTAGATTCCCTACAGTGTGGAAACAGGCCCTTCAGCCCACAAGTCCACACCGACCCTCCGAAGATTAACCCATCCAGGCCCATTTCCCTCTGACTAATGCACCTAACACTAAGGGCAATTTAGCATGGCCAACTCACCTAACCTGCACATCTTTGGACTGTGGGAGGAAACCGGAGCATCTGGAGGAAACCCACACAGACAAGGAAAGAATGTGCAAACTCCACACAGACAGTCACCCAAGGCGAGAATCGGACCTGAGTCCCTGGTGCTGTGAGGTAGCAGTGCTAACCACTGAGCCACCATCCCACCCCATTTTGTTTTACCTGCTTGACCATTAGTCTGCTGCTAAATAGCAACAACTGAATTGTCAGTTAAAAACATTCCCAAACTTCCTGGTAATTCAGTTGCTTTTACATTGGCTTCATCTGTGTTTCTTGCTTATCCCTGTGCCAAAAGGTATGAGAGTAAGCAGACAAAGAAATCTCCTATGTTTATTTCCCTCTGGAGGCCACTGGTGGACAAAACATTCTTTTAAAGGAGCAACATATACAGAACAACCTCAATTATCCAAACATCAATTTTCTGAACTTCGGATTATCCAAACAAGATCTCAAGGTCCCATAAAAACGCTATCCGTTATCCGAACAAACTGTTATCCAAACTCTCTGTTATCCGAACAAAATACTCCCCACCTGTCTCGTTCAGATGATTGAGGTTGTTCTGTATATAAATCGCATCAAACAGTCCAAGGCAATTTTGAGCCTTTTGTACAATTGACATCTTTAAAGTACTTTCTGCAAAATATAAAGTTGAGAGAAGATTAAAAGCAAAAGCTTACGAGCATCATAGATAAATTAGATTCTTCTGTCAAATGAGACAATTGGTGTCCCAAGTGTATTACTTCTACTAAATGTTTTTTATGAACTTGTTGTAAGGTTTCCAATAGGTCAGTTCGGAAGTCACCAAAGTTCAAGCGTGACATTCAGCTGTGGTCAGAAACAGTAAGGCATTCTGTGTGAGAGACAGATAAAAACATGACTCCATGTTAAGTATTGCTGTTGTTTAGCTGGGCAGCTGAGAAAGCAGCTAAACCACACAGTGGTTTGTGTACTTTGGGCTAATGGAAATGTCCCAAAAGTATTTGGATAGCTCTGTGTAACTCTAGGAGCCACTTGTGCAGCTGAAGTTGAGTGTACAAAACAGGACAGCACTGGATAAGTGAAGTTAGTTGTATGGGGAAAGCTGGAGTGTCCGAATACAGTTTCTAGTATCCAGGAACAATCCGGAACAAAGGGTGGAATTTTGGAATGTGAGCAATCGCTGAGGCATTTCATGATGGTCTAGCATTTCAGGGAGTTTCAAGGCCAGATCATCAAATATTAGAGTTATAGAGATGTAGAGCACAGAAACAGACGCTTCAGTCCAACTTGTCTGTACCAACCAGATATCCTAAATTAATCTAGTTCCATTTTCCAGTATTTGGCCCATATCCCTCTAAATCTTTCCTATTCATGTACCCATCTAGATGTCTTTTAAATGTTGCAATTGTACCAGTCTCCACCACTTCTTCATACACGCACCACCCTCTGTGGGAAAAAGTTATCTCTTAGGTCCCTTTTAAATCTTTTCCCTCACACCTTAAATCTAAGTCCCCTAGTTTTGGACTCCCCCACCCTGGGGAAAACATCTTGTCTATTCACCCTATCCATGCCCCCATGATTTTAAAAATCTCTATAAGGTCACACCCTAGCCTCTGACATCCCAGGGGAAACAGCCCAAGCCTATTCAGTCTCTTCCTATAGCTCAAACACTCCAACCCTGACAACATCCTTGTAAACTTTTTCTGAACCTTTCAAGTTTCACAACATCCTTCCAATAGCAGGGAGACCAGAACTGAACACAGTATTCCAAAAGTGGCTTAACCAATGTCCTGTACGGTGTTACGAAATGGGGTAAACCCTCCTGCTTAATTTAAAGCCAGCAACACAGAAAAGATTTATCCCATGCAGTAATCTGTAAAGATTTGAGTGGCTAGGAACTATTTAAAGTAGAAATTAACAACTTTTTTTCTTCAAGTATAACAAAGAATAACTAGCTAACAACTACGTACAACTCCTTCCTCTAGCCTATCTTTAACCTTCCCTTCTATAATACTAGTCCAATAAAACTCCCAATTAAGATTTATAAAACAACATTTCTTATCTCAAAACCACACAGCTTTCAATTTTTCCTGTGTCTTCTTCTTCTTCGGAATTTCTGTGTCACAGGTTACTGATTGAAAAGATACTTTTTAAGAGAGCTATTTTTCAAGCAGTCAGTTACATGCTGGGGCTTGGCAGTTCTCTGCCCAACTGTTCAATTTTCCCTGGTCTTATACATCCAAAGCATCGGATAATGTCATTGGCTTTTAAGATTGTCAATACACTCAATTCAAATGGGCGGCACAGTGGCACATTGGGCGGCACGGTGGCACAGTGGTTAGCACTGTTGCCTCTCCTCCGGTTGCTTTGGTTTCCTCCCACAGTCCAAAAATGTGCAGGTTAGGTGAATTGGCCATGCTAAATTGCCCGTAGTGTTAGGTGAAGGGGTAAATGGGTTTGGATGAGTTGCTCTTCAGAGGATCGGTGTGGACTTGTTGGGCCGAAGGGCCTGTTTCCACACTGTAAGTAATCTAATCTAATCAAACTGGATCGGAGTATAATTTAAACTGATTGGCCGAATTAGAATTTGTTTTTGTCTCTAGGCAATGAGGTAATCGAATTGTTCAACCAAGTGTTACATTGTTACCTTGGCGATGTGTCCGGTAGTTCTGCTGCTTTTAACTCTTTTGAAGTACACCCACATCTTCATAACACCTCCCCGCTGAAGAAAAAATGAACCATCATAATGAAAAGATGGCTTCATTTTTTTTTCTATTTTTAAACACATTACCCTAACATACATATAACTTTAATATAAGTTCATCTTAACTTCTTCATTAAACTAAACTTAAATAAAAACATATCTCATCTAAACTCTATCAGTTAAATCCGCGATAACACATCTGCAATTACATTCTTCCGACCCACAACATGTATGATTTTTAAATTAAAAGTCTGTAACATAAGATTCCAACAAAATACTCTCATATTCTTATCATTAAAACGTTCTAAGAATGTAAGCGGATTGTGGTCAGTGTACACAACCATTTCCGACACATTGTTTGTAACATGCACATTAAAATGTTGTAAGACCGGTACCAAACTCGATTGTTCCTTTTCAATTGTGGAGTATTTCCTTTGGTGGATATTGATCTTCTTCAAAAAGTAACCAACTGGCAGCTCAATCCCATCTTCATCCTCCTGTAGGAGTACAGCTCCAACTCCTATGTCACTAGCATCGATGGTGACTTTAAAAGGTTTTGAAAAGTTTGGTGTAACTAAAACGGGTTTGGTGGTTAATATTGATTTCAAATGGTCGAATGCCTCCTGGCATGGTTCTGTCCACCGAACTTTTGTCTTCTTCTACAGCAAATCGGTTAACGGTGCCACTACACTGCTGAAGTTTGGAACAAACTTCCGATAAAATCTGCTGAGTCCTAAGAATCGAAGCACCTCTTTCTTCGAGGTTAGTCGTGGAAATTCCTCGATGGCCTTCGTCTTTGTGTTCCGTGGGATTAACCTTCCATGACCAATGTTATGTCCCAAGAACGTCACCTCTGCTTTCGCGGATTCCGTTTTATTTAATTTTATCACCAGTTTTGCTTCTTGTAGTCATTCAAAGAGCTCTGCCAACTGTACCATGTGATCTTTCTAGGACTTACTAAAGATCACTACATCATCCAAATAGACTGCACAGTTTGTTAACCCAGCCACAACTCTGTTCATGAGTCTTTGGAATGTGGTGGGTGCGTTCTTTATTCCAATGGGCGTCACTTTAAAGTGATATAGTCTATTTGGGGTTACAAACACAGAAATGTCTCGCCTACTCTGATAAAGGTACCTGCCAGTAACCACACATTCAGTCCAACTTGGTGATGTAACTGGCTTGTCCGACTTTCTCGATACAGTCCTCCAATCTAGGAATTGGATATGAGTCCGATTTATAACGGTGTTGATCTTGCGATAATCCACGCAGAATCATTGAGTCCCATCCGGTTTGGGAACTAGGACGATCGGCAAACTCCACTCGCTCTTGCTTGGTTCAATGATATCCTTGTTGAGCATGGCCTCCATCTCTTTCTGGACCTGTCTGGCTTTGAAAGGATTAAGCTGTTAGGGGTGTTGTTTTATCGGAGCAGTATTCCCTACGTCTGGAGTCATAGTCATAGAGATGTACAGCATGGAAACAGACCCTTCGGTCCAATCCATCCATGCCAACCAGATATCCCAACCCAATCTAGTCCCACCTGCCAGCACCCGGCCCATATCCCTCCAAACCCTTCCTATTCATATACCCATCCAAA
>NC_057727.1:4442182-4452708 GCF_004010195.1 Chiloscyllium plagiosum
CAACCCTGGCAACATCCTTGTAAATCTTTTCTGAACCCTTTCAAGTTTCACAACTACTTCACGTACAATAGCATTAGTCCTCCCCATCTGATTCTTACATATAAAGAACAAAGAAAATTTACAGCCCAGGAACAGGCCTTTCAGCCCTCCGAACCTGAGCCGATCCAAATGTACTGTCTAAACCTGTTGCCCATTTCCTAAGCATCTATATCCCTCTGCTCCCCACCTACTCATGCATCTGTCCAGATGCACCTTAAATGAATCTACCGTGCTTTCCTCTACCATGTCTACTGGCAACACACTCCAGACACCCACCACCTTCTGTGTAAAGTACTTGCCACGTGTATCCCCCTTAAACTTTTCACCTCTCACCTTGAAAGCGTGACCTCTCGTTACTGAATTCTTCACCCTGGGAAAAAGCTTGTCTGTATCTGTCTATACCCTTCATGATTTTGTAAACCTCAATCAGGTCCCCCCCTCAATCTCCTTTTTTTCTAATGAAAACAATCCTAACCTACTCAACCTCTCTTCATAGCTAGCACCTTCCATTCCAGGTAACATCCTCATGAACCTTCTCTGCACTCTCTCCAAAGAGTTCACATCTTTTTGATAATGTGGCGACCAGAACTGTACATAGTATTCCAAATGCGGCCAAACCAATGTCTTTTACAATTTTAACATGACCTGCCAGCTCTTATATTCAATACCCTGTCCAATGAAGGCAAGCATACCGTATGCCTTCTTGACCACGCTATCCACCTGTATAGCATCCTTCAGGGTACAATGGACCTGAACTCCCAGATCTCTCTGCTTATCAACTTTTCCCAAGGCTCTTCCGTTTACTGTATAATTTGCTCTAGAGTTAGACTTCCTAAAATGCATCGCTTCACATTTCCCGGACTGAACTCCATCTGCCACTTCTCTGCCCAACTCTCCAGTCTATCTTTATTCTCCTGTATTCTTTGACAGTCCCCTTTGCTTTCTGCTACTCCACCAATCTTCGTGTCATCAGCAAACTTACTGATCAGACCTACAGTGCCCTCTTCCAGATCATTTATGTATATTACAAACAACAGTGGCCCCAATACTGACCCCTGTGGAACACCACTGGTCACTTTTCTCCATTTCGAGAAACTCCCTTCAACTACTACTCTCTGTCTTCTGTTGCTCAACCAGATCTTTATCCACCTAGCTAGAACACCCTGAACACCATGTGACTTCTCTTTCTCCATTAGTCTACAATGGAGAACCTTATCAAATGCCTTACTAAAGTCCATGTATATGACATCTCCAGCCCTTCCTTCATCTATCAACTTGGTCACTTCCTCAAAGAACTCTATTAAGTCGGTAAAGCATGATCTCCCCTGCACTAAACCATGTTGCCTATCATAAGCCCATTCTTTTCCAAATATTAGTAGATCTTATCCCTCAGTACCTTCTCCAGCAACTTTCCCATCACCGACATCAGGCTCATTGCTCTGTAGTTACCCAGAATATCCCTACTACCCTTCTTGTATAGAGGGACAACATGAGCAACCCTCCTTGTACTGCAGTAACAGATCTTTAAACTGCGTTCTATGCTCCTGAGACAGGTAGCTTACTAACCTATCCCACTCCTAAAGGACTTCTTCATTTTTTAATCTATTTTGAGGCACCTCAAAATCCACATCATCTGGATTTGATTCCTCACTCTACAGGGCAGTAACTTACACCTGTTTCTCCAGTTTTTTTCTCTCTAGTATAATACAGTTTCAACACGTTCACATGACAGACTCAAAATACCTTTTTCTTTCTATCTGGCATCTTTACTAAATAGTTCACCTGACTCAGCTTTTTCTCAATTTGATAGGGACCACTAAACCTGGCTTTGAAGGGTTCTCCTATCACTGGTAACAGTACTAGCACGTTATCCCCTTGGGAAAACGTCCGAGTCTCAGAGCTTTTATCTGCCACCTGCTTCATTCTATACTGTGCCCTCTTTAGATGCTGTTTAGCTCACTCACCTACTCAATTTAATCTCTCCCTCACCTTTGATACATAATTAAGTGTGAGATCTCCGACTTTGGTCCTGTCAATTTTTTCTTTAATTAATTTCTTTAATTAATTTCAAAGGGCTTCTCACTTTATGACCGAATATTAACTCAAAGGGAATAAACTGAATAGATTCATTTGGGGCATCTCTAATGGCAAACAATACGAATGGGATACCTTTATCCCAATCATTCGGGTAGCCCTGACACTAAGCTGTCAACATGGTCTTCAAGGTCTGATGCTACCTTTCTAAAGCTCAGGATGATACACATTGGATTTAAAGTGCTGTATACCTAAGCTATCCATAACTTCCTTAAACAGCCTAGCAGTAAAATTTGATCCTTGGTCCGACTGAATCTCTCTGGGTAACCCATACCGTGCGAAGAAAGCTACTAACTCTTCTACTACCTTTTGCCTTGATACTCTGAAATGGAATTGCCTCCGGAAATCTGGTAGACACATCCATCATAGTTAGCAAGTACTGGTTCCCACTTTTAGTTCTCGGGGGGGGGGGGAGGGGGGGGCCTACACAATTAATTACAAGCCGCGTGAAAGGTTCTTCAAATGTGGGAATTGGCAACAAAGGGGCTGGTTTTATTACCGCCTGTGGCTGACCTACCATTTGGCATGTAAGACACGTTCAGCAAAAGATAATCACATCTTTGTGTATTCCAGGCCAACAAAAATGTTTTCGTACCTTAGCCTGAGTCTTTCGTAACCCAAGGTGACATCCTACAGGTAGTTCATGTGCTACCAGTAACACCTCCAGTCTGTATGCTACCGGCAACACAATCTGCTGCATTTCGGCCCATGTCCCCTCTGCACTAACCTGCCGTGGTCTCCAGTTCCATCTTAGGATTCTATCTTTCAGATAATAACCCTCAGCAATATTCTCTGCCTCCTTTTCGGAGTACACATCCACATATATATCTTTTATCGTCTTGACTTGCTGTTGTAAGTCTCTTAGCCTTTCGGGACTAAACACTTCTGTCTGACCCTCCGCCTGTTCAGGTGTTTCCTGCACCTTCACATCAAACAGGGTATCTGCTAACTGAACCTCAACTCCTCCATCTTTCTCTTTACATTTGCTTCTTGCAGTGACTTATGTTAGTGGGATCTGGTTACCACACAGTCTGGGAAAATACCAGGATATTTCTGTTTTAACTCCTCAGTTTCTTGGTCTTCCTTGGGCTTCTCCACAACAAGGGGCGTCCCTCCCACCTTGGATAAATCATTCCCAAGAACAAACTGAATTCCTGGAACTGACACTCTGTCAATCACTCCCACTGTAACTTACCTAGTCTTAAGGTAGCACTCCAACCTGATCTTACAGAGGGGGATGCTAAATTTCTGTCCACCTATCCCTCAAATTACTGCATTCTCAGGTAACAGATCAGAAAGAGTGCATATTCGCTCATCCCTTACTATTAGCGAGTGGTTAGATCCTGTATCTCTCAAAATTATAACTTCTTGTCCTTCTCCCCCTGTTTTTATGAGTAAACTTTACCCACAGAGGCAAATTACTTGTGGAGATCAGATACTAACTCCATACCCAGCCCCTGCCTAGGCTGTGCACTCTCCTGCAGTTCCTCAGCTCTTCTCGGGGTCTCCTTTACTACCTTCACTAATGCCACTGGCTTAGCTTCCTTTACCACATCTTTTCCCACAGTGCCTTCCTTTAACGGCCAGTACTGCAACATTATGTGCCCCAACTTCTGGCAGTGAAAACACTTTTTCCGAATGCCCTTCTGAAACCACCGGCACTGTAATTTCTATGTCCCACTTAAGACCATAAGACCATAAGACATAGGAGTGGAAGTAAGGCCATTCAGCCCATCGAGTCCACTCCGCCATTCAATCATGGCTGATGCGCATTTCAGCTCCACTTACCAGCGTTCTCCCCGTAGCCCTTAATTCCTCGAGACAACAAGAATCTATCAATCTCGGCCTTGAAGACATTTAGCATCCCGGCTTCCACTGCACTCCGTGGCAATGAATACCACAGGCCCACCACTCTCTGGCTGAAGAAATATCTCCGCATTTCTGTTCTGAAATGACCCCCTCTAATTCTAAGGCTGTGTCCACAGGTCCTAGTCTCCTCGTCTAACGGAAACAATTTCCTAGCATCCACCTTTTCCAAGCCATGTATTATTTTGTACGTCTCTATTAAGTCTCCCCTTAATCTTCTAAACTCCAACGAATACAATCCCAGTATCCTCAGCCGTTCCTCATATGTTAGACCTGTCATTCCAGGGATCATCCGTGTGAATCTCCGCTGGACACGTTCCAGTGCCAATATGTCCTTCCTGAGGTGTGGGGACCAAAACTGGACACAGTACTCCAAATGGGGCCTAACCAGAGCTTTATAAAGTCTTAGTAGTACATCTCTGCTTTTATATTCCAACCCTCTTGAGATAAGAGACAACACTGCATTCGCTTTCTTAATCACGGACTCAACCTGCATGTTTACCTTTAGAGAATCCTCGACTAGCACTCCCAGATCCCTTTGTGCTTTGGCTTTATTAATTTCTCACCATTTAAAAAGTAGTCTATGCTTTTATTCTTTTTGCCAAAGTGCAAGACCTCCCACTTGCTCACGTTAAATTCCATCAGCCAAATCCTGGACCACTCTCCCAACCTGTCAAGATCCTTCTGCAGCCTCCCCACTTCCTCAGTACTACCTGCCTCTCCACCTAACTTCGTATCATCGGCAAACTTCGCGAGAATGCCCCCGGTTCCCTCATCCAAATCATTAATATATAATGCGAACAGCTGTGCCCCCAGCACTGAACCCTGCGGGACACCGCTCGTCACCGGCTGCCATTCTGAAAAAGAACCTTTTATCCCAACTCTCTGCCTTCTGTTAGACAGCCAATCCCCAATCCATTTCCCTGGTCTAACCTACTTGTTACCTCTTCAAAAAATTCCAACAGGTTTGTCAGGCCTGTCCTCCCTTTACTAACTCCATGTTGACTTGTTCTAATCAGACTCTGCTCTTCCAGGAATTTAGAAACCTCATCCTTAATGATGGATTCTAGAATTTTACCAACAACCGAGGTTAAGCTGATTGGCCTATAATTTTCCATCTTTTGTCTTGATCCTTTCTTGAACAAGGGGGTTACAACATCCATCTTCCAATCATCCGGGACCTTTCCTGACTCCAGTGACTCTTGAAAGATCTCAACCAATGCCTCTGCTATTTCCTCAGCCACCTCTCTCAGAACTCTAGGGTGTATCCCATCGGGGCCAGGAGATTTATGAATTTTAAGACTTTTTAACTTTTCTAGCACTATCTCTTTCGTGATGGCAACCATACTCAACTCAGCCCCGTGACACCCTTTGATTTTTGGGATATTACTCATGTCTTCCACTGTGAAGACTGACGCAAAGTACTTGTTAAGTTCTCCTGCTATTTCCTTATCTCCCATCACTAGGCTTCCTGCATCAGTTTGAAGTGGCCCAATGTCTACTTTTGCCTGTCGTTTGTTTCTTATGTACTGAAAGAAACTTTTACTATTATTTCTAATATTACTGGCTAGCCTACCTTCATATTTGATCCTCTCATTTCTTATTACACTCTTTGTTATCCTCTGTTTGCTTTTGTATCCTTCCCAATCTTCTGATTTCCCACTGTTCTTAGCCACTGTTCTTAGCCACTGTGAAAACATCCGAGGCCTTTCACCTCCTGTCCACCCTCTTGAGCTTTTTTATCCTGTGGTAACTTATTACCAGTGCTCTTTACTCTTGGTTTTTTAGTGTAGGATCTTCCCTTCTCCCAACTTCTATCCCCCACAGGACGAAATTCTGGCCGGAAGCTTGTCTTATGCACCAACGTGTACTCATCTGCTAATTCTGCTACCCTTCTCACTTCCTGAACTTTCTGTTCCTCCACGTGAATTCTTACCATCTCTGAGCTTTTCAACTCCTCCACCAGAATAATTTCTCTTAGAGCCTCAAATGTCCTATCTATTTTCAAAGCAAGCACCCATCAATCAAAATGACTATGTTTAATTCTTTCAAACTGAACAGAAGTTTGTCCTGGTTGCTTCTTTGTGTTTCTGAACCGCTGTCTATATGCTTCTGGTACCAATTCATAAGCACTTAAAATAGCTGGTTTAACCTCTTCATAATCTCTTGACACCTCATCTGATAGTGCGACAAATACCTCACTAGCTCTGCCTTCTAATTTAGTCTGAACTAGCATTATCCATAAATCCTCAGATGACTCCATCTGCCTAGCCAATTTTTCAAATGAAATAAAGAAGGTTTCAACATTTTTCTCATCAAAATGTGGCAGAGTTTTGACATATTTATATATAACACTACCTTCTCTTTTAATTTCCATCCTGTTAACGACTTTGCTGACTAAGTGGAGAAAGTGAGGGCTGCAGATGCTGGAGATCAGAGCTGAAAATGTGTTGCTGGAAAAGCGCAGCAGGTCTGAAGAAGGGCTTATGCCCAAAACATCAATTCTCCTGTTCCTTGGATGCTGCCTGACCTGTTGCGCTTTTCCAGCAACACATTTTCAGCTTTGCTGACTAAGTCACAACTTCTCAAGTTCAAATTCTCTCTTTCTTTCTTTCTTTCTCTTCTCTCTCTTTCTCTTTGCTCAGCCAAGAAGCTTCTCTCTCTCTCTCTTTTTCCTCCCTCTCTCTTTGTGTATCTTCTAACTCCATTTTCCTCAATTTTAATTTAAGTTTTTCTACCTGTATTTGTTTCTTGGACACACCTAAATGTTTGAGTAACTCATTTACAATTTCAGCTTTACTTTTGTCCTTGGTTAAACCCAAACCTAATTTATTTGCTAATTCTAAAAGTATGACCTTTGCTTTCCTTCTAAACTTTCTTGGCAAATTTGAGAAACATCTTCAATTCCAGAACCTCTTTAGCAATTTTAAGAGCCATTTCTCTCACTTTTAATTTAATCAACCACCAGTCCCCGAAACTAAACAAATTGTCTCACCTATGTTTTATTTAAAGATCTAGGACACTAACCTGCAAGTGTTTAAATCTGCTGGTATTTTTGATATCCCCAGATCTATTCAAATCTGTCTAAACCAAATCAAATCATGGACCCAAGCCCCCAAACTGTTACGAAACAGGGTAAACCCTCCTGCTTAATTTAAAACCACAACACAAAAAAGATTTATTTCATGTAGTAATCTATAAACATTCGATTTGCCAGGAACTATTTAAAGTAAAAATTAACAACTTTATTTCTTCAAGTATAACAGAGAATAATTAACTAACAACTATGAACAACTCCTTATTCTAGCCCATCATTTACCTTTCCTTCTGTAATACTAGTCCAATAAAACTCCCAATTAAGATTTACAAAACAACACTTCTTATCTCAAAACCAGGCAGCTTTCGGTTCTTCTATTTGGATCTTCCTGTGTCTTCTTCTTCACAGGTTACTGATTGAAAAGGTACCTTTTACAAGAGCTATTTTTCAAGCACTCTGTTACATGCTAGGGCTTCACAGTTCTCCTCCCAACTGTTCAATTTTCCCCGATCTTATACCCCCAAAGCATCGGATTATGTCATTGGTTTTTAACATTGTCAATATACTCAATTTAAACTGAATTGATATTTTTTGGGGTATAATTTAAACTGATTGGCCAAATTCAAATTTGTTTTTGTCTCCAGGCAATGAACTAATCGAGTTGTTCGATTAAGTGTTACCTTATTGAGAACATTTGGTGCTGTGTCTGGTAGCTCTGCTGCTTAAAGTACACTGACATCTTTATAACAACAACCACAACATGGCCTTCCAGCTCCTGTACTTTGCATTGACCAATACTTTGCATACCAAACACCTACTTCACTATCCTGTCTACCTATTATTCCACTTTCAAGGAACTAGGATACAAATGCTACAGGATAGAAAGGGAGGCAAGAGAGGAGAGAGAGTGGCGCTTTTGATAAGGGATAGTATTACAGCTGTACTGAGAAAGGATATTCCTGGAAATACATCCAGGGAGGTTATTTGGGTGGAAAGCAGAAATATGAAAGGGATGATCACCTTATTGGGATTGTATTATAGGCCCAATAGTCAGAGGGAAATTGAGAAACAAATTTGGAAGGAGATCCCAGTTATCTGCAAGAATAATAGGATGGTTATGGTAGGGGATTTTAACTTTCCAAACACTGCCATAGTGTTAAAGGTTTAGATGGAGAGGAATTTCTTAAGAGTGTACAAGAAAATTTTCTGATTCAGTATGTGGATGTACTGACTAGAAAACAAAACTTGACCTACTCTTGGGAAATAAGGCAGGGCAGGTGACTGAGGTGTCAGTGGGGGAGCAGTTTGGGGCCAGCGACCATAATTCTGTTTGTTTTAAAATAGTGATGGAAAAGGATAGACCAGATCTAAAAGTTGAAGTTCTAAATTGGAGAAAGGCCAATTTTGACGGTATTAGGCAAGAACTTTCAAAAGCTGATTGGGGGCAGATGTTCGCAGGTAAAGGGACGGCTAGAAAATGGGAAACCTTCAGAAATGAGATAACGAGAATCCAGAGAAAGTATATTCCTGTTAGTGTGAAAGGAAAGGTTGGTAGGTATGCTGGATGAGGGTTTGGTTAAGAAAAAGAAGGAAGCATATGTCAGGTATAGACAGGATAGTTGGAGTGAATCCTTAGAAGAGTATAAAGGCAGTAGGAGGATATTTAAGAGGGAAATTAGGAGGGCAAAACGGGGACATGAGATAGCTTTGGCAAATAGGGCTAAGGAGAATCCAAAGGGTTTTTACAAATACATTAAGGACAAAAGAATAACTAGGGAGAGACTAGGGCCCTTCAAAGATCAGCAAGGCGGCCTTTGCGTGGAGCCGCAGAAAATGGGGGAGATACTGAATGAGTACTTGCATCAGTATTTACTGTAGAAAAGGATATGGAAGATATAAACTATAGGGAAATGGATGATGACACCTTGGAAAATGTCCATATTACAGAGGAGGAAGTGCTGGATGTCTTAAAATGAAAAAGGTGGATAAATCTCCAGGACCTGATCAGGTGTACTCTAGAACTCTGTGAGAAGCTAGGGAAGTGATTGCTGGGCCCCTTGCTGAGATATTTATATCATCGATAGCCACAGGTGAGGTGCTGGAAGACTGGAAGTTTGCTAACGTGGTGCCACTGTTTAAGAAAGATGGTAAGGAAAAGCTAGGGAACTGTAGACCCATGAGCCTGTCATCAATGGTAGATAAATTGTTGGAGGGGATTCTGAGAGACAGGATTCACATCTATTTGGAAAGGCAAGGACTGATTAGGGTCAGTCAGCATGGCTTTGTGCGTGGGAAATCATGTCTCACTAACTTGATTGTGTTTTTTGAAGAACTGACAAAGAGGATTGTCAGTTGAAGACAAGGGTGAAGGCAGAGCCATGGATGTGATCTATGTGCTCTTCAGTAAGGCATTCGACATGGTTCTTCATGTAGACTGGTTAATAAGGTTAGATCACATGGAATACAGGGAGAACTAGCCATTTGGGAATACATAACTGGCTCAAAGATAGGAGGTGGAGGTGATGGTAGAGAAGTACTTTTCAGACTGGAGGTCTGTGAACAGTGGAGTGCCACAAGGATCAGTGCTGGGCCCATTGCGTTTTGTCATTTATATAAATGATTTGGATGTGAACAAAGGAGAAAAAGTTGGTAAGTTTGTAGATGACACCAAAACTGGTGGTGTGGTAGACAGCCAAAAAGGTTACTTCAGAGTACAACGGGATCTTGATCAGCTGGGCTGAGGAATTAGGTAAATGTGAGGTGCTACATTTTGGAAATGCAAACCAGGGCAGGGCTTATACATTTAATGGAAGGTCCTGGGGAATGTTGCCAACAACTGACTTCACTGAGTTAATGCTGCCCGAGATCTTGGAGTGCAGGTTCATAGTTAGAGTCATAGAAACAGACATGGAAACAGATGCTTCAGTCCAACCCGTCCGTGCCGACCAGGTATCCCAACCCAATCTAGTCCCACCTGCCAGTACCTGGCCCATATCCCTCCAAACCCTTCCTGTTCATATACCCATCCAAATGTCTTTTAAATGTTGCAATTGTACCAGCCTCTACCACTTCCTCTGGCAGCTCATTCCACACCCTCTGTGTGAAAAAGTTGCCCCTTAGGTATCTTTTATATCTTTCCCCTCTCATCTTAAACCTATGCCGTCTAGTTCTGGACTTCCCGACCCCAGGGAAAAGACTTTGCCTATTTATTCTGTCCATGCCCCTCATAATTTTGTAAATCTCTATAAGGTCACCCCTCAGCCTCCGACACACCGGGGAAAACAGCCCTAGTCTGTTCAGCCTCTCCCTATAGCTCAAATCCTCCAAACCTGGCAACATCCTACCAACCTTCGCATTAACTGCATCATCCACCAACATTTCCGCCATCTCCAAACAGACCCCACCACCAGATACATTTCCCTCCCCACCCCTTTCCACCTTCCGCAAAGACTGTTCCCTCCGTGACCACCTGGTCAGGTCCACGCCCCCC
>NC_057727.1:4452795-4462950 GCF_004010195.1 Chiloscyllium plagiosum
AATGGGTGAATGGGGGTGAGGATGGAGGTGATAGGTCAGAGAGGAGGGTGGAGTGAATAGGTGGAAAGGAAGATAGGCAGGTAGGACAGGTCATGAGGGTGGTGCTGAGCTGGAAGGCTGGAACTGGGGTGAGGTGGGGGAAGGGGAAATGAGGAAACTGGTGAAATCCACATTGATGCCATGGGGTTAAAGTGTTTTGAGGCGGAAGATGAGGCGTTCTTCCTCCAGGCGTCCGGTGCTGAGGGAACGGCGGTGGAGGAGGCCCAGAACCTGCATGTCCTCGGCAGAGTGGGAGGGGGAGTTGAAATGTTGGGCCACAGGGCGGTGGGGTTGATGTTCCCGGAGATGTTCCCGCTCCACCCCCCTCTCATTTATCTCTCCACCCTGCAGGATCCCTGCCTCTATTCCTGATGAAGGGCTTTTGCCCGAAACGTCGATTTCCTGCTCCTCGGATGCTGCCTGACCTGCTGTGCTTTTCCAGCACCACTCTAATCCAAACTTGGGTTTCCAGCATCTGCAGTCATTATTTTTACCTTACCATTAAGTGTATAAGTCCTGCTAAGATTTGCTTTCCCAAATTGTAGCACCTCACATTTATCTAAATTAAACTCCATCTGTCACTTCTCAGCCCACTGGCCCATCTGATCAAGATCCCGTTGTAATTTGAGGTAACCTTCTTCGCTGTCCACTCCACCTCCAATTTTGGTGTCATCTGCAAACTTACTAACTGTAGCTCTCATCCAAATCAATTATATAAATGACAAAAAGTAGAGGACCCAGCATCGATCCTTGGGCACTCCACTGGTCACAGGCCTCCAGTCTGAAAAACAACCCTCCACTACCACCCTCTGTCTTCTACCTTTGAGCCAGTTATGTAGCCAAATGGCTAGTTCTCCCTGTATTCCGTGAGATCTAACCTTGCTAATCAGCCTCCCATGGGGAACCTTGTCGAATGCCTTACTGCAGTCCATATAGATCACATCTACCACTCTGCCCTCATCATTCCTTTTTGTTACTTCTTCAAAAAACTCAATCAAGTTTGTGAGACATGATTTCCCACACACAAAGCCATGTTGACTATCCCTAATCAGTCCTTGCCTTTTCAAATACATGTCCCTCCAACAACATGCCCACCACCGATATCAGGCTCACTTGTCTATAGTTACCTGGCTTGTCCTTACCTCCCTTTTTAAACAGTGGTATATGAACACTTTTCATTATGTCACTATATATTTCCCCAAGTTTTGTAGCTTCGATAGACCTTCTCCACAGTAAACACTAATACTCGTTTGGTATCTTTTTTTAATTCATTTGTGGGACTTGGGTATTGCTGGCTGGCCAGCATTGATAGCCCATCCCTAGTTGCCCTTGCGAAGATGGTGGTGTGCTGCCCTCTTGAACTGCTGCACTTGCTGTGGATTGACCACAATGCTGGTAGGGAGGGAATTGCAGGATTTTGACCCAACGACTGTGAAGGAATGGCGGTATATTTCCAAGTCAGGATGGTTTGTGGCTTGGAGGGAAACTTGCAGATGGTGGTGTTCCCAAGTATCTGTTGCCCTTGTCCTTCTAGGTGGAAATGGTCATGGGTTTGGAAGGTACTGTCTAAGGATCTTTGGTGAATTTCTCCCCCACTTTCCTCCAGCTCCACACATAGGTGGCCTTGCTGATCTTTAAGGGACCCTATTGTCTCCCTAGCTACTCTTTTGTACATAATGTATTTGTAGAATCCCTTGAGATTTGTTGACCCACTGTGTCACTATTGTCCGGTGGTGGGGAGGGCAGAGTTTACTGAGAAAAACAAGGGATCTGTCTTGAGTGCATTTGCAGTGTTCTGTCAGCTGTTGAACCAGTTTGTCTGTTACCTACATTTGCCTCTGGTTAATTCTGGATGTTAGACTATAAGTTGGATATACACCGTACTGTTCTAATGTTACATTGAAAAGTTGAATTTTATTTGAAACCATAGATCTTTGTGGATTTATTCTTTTAGTAAGTATTTGGGATTTTATATTTTTGTTATTCCTTCACGGAATCCAAATCCTGGAACCACCTTCCAAGCAGCACTGAGGGTGTTACTACACCTGAAGGGCTTCATGAAGGTACCACCTTCATCAAGATTAATCAGGGATGGACAATAAATGCTGCTCCAACCAGTGACACCCACATCTTATATATGAATAATGAAAAAAATTGTTTACTTAAAACGTTTACCAGTCCCTAGCCAGATTGTGGCATAAGTTCTTACAAGGTCATAACAAACTTAATGCAATGGTATTAGAGTCATAGAGTCATACACCATGGAAACAACCCTTCATTCCAACTTGTCCACGCCGACAAAGTTTGCCAAACTAGTCTCACTTTGCTGAGCTTGATCCATATCCCTCTAAACCTTTCCTAATAAGTGTACCTCCCCAAATGTCTTTTAAATGTTATAACTGTAACAGCATCTACTACTTCCTTTGGTAGTTTATTCCATGTACAAACCACCCTCTGTGTGAAAATGTTGCCTCTCAGGTCCCTTTTAAATATTTCTCCTCTCAGCTTAAAAATATGCCCTTTAGTTTTGAACTCGCCCACCCTAGGAAAAAGAACTTTGATATTCACCTTATCTATTCCCCACATTATTTTATCAACTTCGATAAGATCACCCTCAACCTCCTATACTCCAGTGAAAAAGTCCCAGCCTATCCAGCCTTTCCTTATAACTCAAACTGTCTTGTCCCAGCAACATTTTAGTCAGTCTTTTCTGAACCCTTTCCAATTTAACAATCTCCCTCTGTAGCAGGGCAACCAGAACTGTACAGAGAACTCCAAAAGTGGCCTCACAAACATCCTCAGCCTCGACATGCTGTCCCAGCTCCTACACTCAATGGTCTGACCAGTGAGCCTGCTAAACGCCTTCTTAACCACCCTGTTTACCTGTGATGCAAATTTCAAAGAATTATATACCTGAACCCCTAGGTCTCTCTGTTCCTTAACACTTCCCAGGGCTGGACCATTAACTGTATAAGTCCTGCCCTTGTTTTACCAAAATGCAACACCTCGCATTTATCCAAATTGAACTCCATCTCCCACTCTTCGCCCCACTAGGTCAATTATAATCTTAGATAACCTTCTTCACTGTCCACTATACCATCAATTTTGGTGTCATCCACAAATTTACTAACCATCCCTTCTAAATTCTCATCCAAATTGTCTATATAAAAGATGAACAACAGTGGACCCAGCACTGACCTGTGCAGAACACCACTGGTCACAGGTCTCCACGCGGAAAAACAATCCTCCACCACCACCCTCTGTCTCCTACCATCAAGTCAATTTTGTGTCCAATTGGCAAGCTCTCCCTAAATCCCCTATGATCAAACTTTATAAATGAATCTACCACATAGAACCTTGTCAAAGGTTTTACTGAAGTCCATGTAGACAATAACTACCCTCATCAATCTTTCCGGTTCCGTCCTCAAAAAACACATATTAGTTGGGAGCAGAGAAGGATTATTACAGGTTGTTGTTTCACTGGGATAATTTCTTTTGATAATGTGTTTTTTTATATATAAAAACATAAGACCTAGATGCTAGATTGGGCAATTTAGCTCCTTGAGCCTGCTCCGCAGTTAATACAATCTTGGCCTCAACTTCATTTTCCTTCCTGTTATGGAGAACATTACTAATTAAAAATCTATCTCCTCCTTAAATTTACTCATTGTCTCAGTATCCATTGTACTCCGGGGTAGTGAGATTCCACAGATTCACAATCCTTTGAGAGAAGTAATTTCTCCTTATCTCTGTTATAAATCTGCGACCCCTTATCCTAAAACTATGGCATCTCAATCTACAGCCCCACATGAGGAAACATCCTCTTTATATCTATTTTGTCAATCCCCATTTTTATGGGTCGCGGAGTCACTAGGTGGCCCTGCATTTATTGCCATCCCCAGTTGTCCCTGAGAAGGTGGTGGTGAGTTGCTTTCTGGAACCACTGCAGCCCATGTGCGAGAATATTGCTTCCATCTCTAGATTACTAATCAAGCAAACATTGCACCACCACCTCCCTTATAATGTATTTCAAATGATCCACAGCAGAGCAACTCACTGTCCACTCTTCAAGCCTGACCAAACATTAGTTACAAAATCTACTTGTGACATCTAGTAAAAGGCATCACTCTGATTGCAGTTTGGCACAAAGTTTAATTTGTTTGAAATGGTCAGCTCCAACAGGACCATCACTTGACAATAAAAGATCAAGGTTTATCTAATTCATTCTCAGGCATCTGTGTGGTCACATAATACAACTATAATGGATTTGTTGACTAATCACATTCACCCTTCTATGGTCCTGATTTCAACTCTGGGAAAATGGATGGGATTTGAATGGGTTAAAATCAGGCCCAATTCGTCTACAACAAAGCCAGATATGGTATAAGGGCTATTGCAGAGATGCAGAGCTTTGGGGAATTGTTGACCATGTCTGTTTGAACATTAATGCTCCAATTCGATAACTGGCCAAGTCCATGTTGCCAGTGAGCTTCCATCGGCCAAAATTATTCATTCTCGGTTCAGCAGGATCCAGAACAATCCAATAAATATGAGTGACATAAACACAGCAAAGTGACTGGAATATGGTCCAAAAGATTGATTCATTGATAACCAGTCCAACAAACCTTGATATAGACTTCAGACCCATGAAGATAATTGCTCTGAATTCTCTATAGAATACTCTGATTACAATTACTTCTCTTAAGATGCACCGTTTCATAAGTCAACATCCATTTAGCAAGCAATAGGACTGTTCATAGTGGTAACTGATTAATGGTTATATGTAGTTTCTCAATAAGACCATAAGACAGTGGAGCAGAGTAGACCATTCAGCCCATCATGTCCATTCGATGAGATCATGGTTGATCTGATAACCCTCAGCATTACTTTCCTGCCTTTTCCCTTGATTCCCTCACTGATTAAAAATTTTTTAGCTCAGCCTCGAATATAATTAACAACCCACCCTCGACGGCCATTTGTGGTCAAGAATTCTACAACCTTAGTACCCCAAAGAGAAGAAATTCCTTCTCATCTCTGTCTTCAATGTGCGACCCTGCATTCTGAGATTACCCTGACTGGCCCTTGACTCTCCCATCGTTCTGCATCTACCCTGTCAAGTCCCCTGAGAACCTTGTCTGTTTCAATAAGGTCACCTTTCATTCTTCTGAACTCCAGTGAATACAGGCCCAATCGACTCAGCCTCTCCTCATAAGATACTCTTGGTATCAGCATTGTGAAGCTTCTTTGGACTGCCTTTGAAAAAAGGTCTGAAACTGTCCACAGTATTCCAGCTGTAATCAGACCAGTGTCTTGTGTAGTTTTAACAAAACTTCCCTACTTTTATACTCCTTTTTGAAATAAAGACCAACTTTCCATTTGCTTTCCCATGTTCAACCTGCTGAACATGGATACTAGTTTTTGTGATTCAGGATGAGGTTTCCCAAATCCCTCGGCCTCTAGTTCAGTTTCTCTTTGGACAGGATAATACTGTTACATTTAAATCATTCATTGGATGTGGGTGTCCCAAGAGAAAGCCACCACTTATTGATTATCGCTAATTTCCTTTAAACTGAATGACCTCCTAGGTCACGTCAAAAGACAATTAAGAGTTTGCTGTGGGTCTGCAGTCACATGTAGTCGAGAGTGTATTGCTGGAAAAGCACAACAGGTCAGACAGCATACAAGGAGCAGGAAAATTGATGTTTACAGCAAAAGCCCTTTATCAGAAGGCAATAGACATGTAGGCAAGACTGGGTTAGGCCTCATTCCTGACAAAGGGCTTTTGACTGAAACATCGATATTTGGGCTTCTTGGATGTTGCCTGACCTGCTGTGCTTTTCCAGCACCACTCTAATCTTGACTCTAATCTCCAGCATCTGCAGTACACACTTCCGCCTGAGTAAGGACAGCAGATTTCCTTTCCTTTAGCTGCAACCAAGTGGGTTTCTACAAGTACCCTCAAATTTTTGATTTTTCTTTCCTTATTAACTTGTGGGACATTGACATCATTAGCTGGGCCAGAATTTGTTGAGAAGATTATAGTGAAAATGGGTATCATTGCTGACACTAGCCTTTAACTCCAGATTTTTATTAAAATCTTTTAATAATTATTTAAAAAGAGCCATCCAAGAGTAGACATGTGATGAAATTGCCTCAAATCCTCTCTGAAATGGAATATTTGGCCTTGGCTCTGAACTTATCCCACTGTGAAAAATGTATTGCTGGTAGATGATGCATTTTGTTAAATCTTTCATCCTCCTGAAGCTATTTGATAAGTTCCGTATTAAGGATTATTGCTCAAGGTGTAAGAGGTAATATATAGTAGACAGAAGACTGGCTGGCTGGCAGAAAACAGACAGTATGCAGAAATGGGTCTTTTTCTAATTGACAGGATGTGACAAATGGAGAAGCACAGGGTCCTATGCTGAGGCCTCGACCTTATACAATTTACATTAATGACTTTGATGAGTGAAAACTTGGTAGCTAAATTCACAAATGAGAGAGACATGTAGGAAAACATGTTGTGAAAAAGACCTAAGGAAATCGCAGACAGATTATAGATAGGTTGAGTGAGGAGGTAAAAATGGAGATGGAGTAATATGTGGGAAAATGTGAAGTTGTTCTCTTTGGCATGCAGAATAAGGAAGAGTAAAACATAAATGGAGGTCAAAATAAAAGCAAATTACTGCGGATGCTGAAATCTGAGACCAAAAGAGAAAATGCTGGAAAATCTCAGCAGGTCTGGCAGCATCTGTAAGGAGAGAAAAGAGCTGACGTTTCAAAGGGTCACTTAGACTCAAAATGTCAGCTCTTTTCTCTCCTTACAGATAAATGGAGGTCGACTTGCTCAGTAGACAATACAAAAATTGATGGGGTGGTAAATAATGAGCAGGATAGTCTGAGACTATTAGAGGATACTGATGGGCTGGTCAATAGCAAATGGAATACAATGTGGATAAATGTTAGGTGATGCACTTGGGCAGAAGAAATCGGCAAGGGAATATATAATGAATGATAGGACCTAGAGAAGCACAGTCCACTGGGAACTAGTCCCTTCAAGTATCAGGACAGATGGATAAAGGCATATGGGATACTTGCCTCTATTAGCTAAGAGATAGGGTTTAAGAGCAGGGAGGTGATGCTGGAACTGTACAAAACGTTGGTTGGGCCACAACTGGAGTATTACATACAGTTTAGAAATCCACATTATAGGAGCGTTATCATAGCGCTGGAGGGAATGCAGAGGAGATTTACCAGGATGCTGATGGCCTGGAGGATTTTAGTTAAGAAGAAAGATTGGACAGGCTGGAGTTGTGTCTCTTACAGCAGCTGAGGTGTATGAAATTATGATTAGCATAAACAGGTAGGCAGGAAGAATTTTTTTCCCTTTGACTGAGGGATCAATGAGCAAGGACATACATTTAAGGGGCAGGAGGTGTAGACGGGGATGTGAGGAAAAACGTTTTCACCCTGAGGTGGTGGGAATTTGGAACTCACTGACTGTAAGGGTAGTAAAGACAGAAGTCCTCCTCACGTTTAAGTAGTATTTAGGTTACCCTTGTGATACAAAGACATACAAGGTTATGGGCCAAGTGGTGGAAAAGGTAAAGGGGCAGTACAAAGAGATCTGGGTGTTCTTGTACACCAGTCAATGAAGGCAAGCATGCAGGAACAGCAGGTAGTGAAGAAGGCTAATAGCATGCTGGCCTTCATAACAAGAGGGATTGAGTTTAGACAGAAAGAGGTTCTTCTGCAGCTGTACAGGGCCCTGGTGAGACCGCACCTGGAATATTCTGGTCTCCAAATTTGAGGGAAGACATTCTGGCTATTGAGGAAGTGCAGCGTAGGTTCACGAGGTCAATCCCTGGAATGGCGGGACTATCTTATGTTGAAAGATTGGAGTGACTGGGCTTATATACCCTTGAGTTTAGAAGACTGAGAGGGGATCTGATTGAGACGTATAAGACAATGAAAGGATTGGACACTCTGGAGGCAGGAAACATGTTTCCGCTGATGGGTGAGTACCGAACCAGAGGACACAGCTTAAAAATAAGGGATAGGCCATTTAGGACAGAGATGAGGAGAAACTTCTTCACCCAGAGAGTGGTGGCTGTGTGGAATGCTCTGCCCCAGAGTGCAGTGGAGGCCCAGTCTCTGGATTCGTTTAAGAAAGAGTTGGATAGAGCTCTCAAGGATAGTGGAATCAAGGGTTATGGAGATAAGGCAGGAACAGGATACTGATTGAGGATGATCAGCCATGATCGTAATGAATGGTGATGTAGGCTCGAAGGGCAGAATGGCCTACTCCTGCACCTATTGTCTATTGTCTAAATGGGATTAGAATATTTAAGGTTAAAAATCACACAACACCAGGTTATAGTCCAACAGGTTTATTTGGAAGCACTAGCTTTCGGAGCACTCTCCTTCATCAGGTGGCTGTGGAGTATAAGATCATAGGACACAGAATTTATAGCAAAGTTTACAGTGTGATGTAACTGTCATTAAATATTGAAAAAGACCTGGATTGTTTGTTAAGTCTCTCATCTTTTAGAATGACCATGTTGGTTTCAGTTCTTTCATAAGTAAATTCCAGAACTTTCTTAAAGTTACATTCTCAAGTGAACTTTAACAATAGGTGCCATGTTGGCCCAGATAATGCATTGAAGGTGTGAGGTGCCCTGTGTGAGGCTGTCTGTGTCCCAATGTTCTAATCTAAGAAATGGATTTACAGAATCTTATATGGATTCATGCAGTTTTTGAGCAAAATAAAATGTAATTCTGAAAGTACAAATTCACCCCACAAACTTGCGTGTGTGTGTGTGGGGGGGGGGGGGGGGGTGCTGGAATGGGTGTCTTTGAGAGTGTGTGTGTAAAGGGGAATAAGTCTGTGACAGGGTACGTGTGAGAGTGCAGGAGTGTATCTGTGAGCATATGTGAGAGCTTGTGTATGAGAGAGGTTCTACGTGAGTCTATGGGTCTGTAGGTGTGTGTGTGTGTTTGTGGGGTTAAAAATCACACAACACCAGGTTACTTCTATGTGGTCACTTCTAGTGTGACATGAACCCAAGGTCCCAGTTGAGGCCATCCCCATGGATACTGACCTTGGCTATCAGCTTCTGCTCACCCACTTTGCGTTGTTGCCTGTCCTCAAGTCTGCCTTGGAGGACGGTCACCCGAAGGTCCGAGGTTGAATGTCCCGGACCGCTGAAATTCTAAAATTTACATACAAAAGAACTGAAATCAACATGCCCATTCTAAAAGATGAGAGACTTAACAAACAATCCAGGTATTTTCAATATATAATTTCAGTTACATCACTCTGTAAACTTTTGCTATAAATTCTGTGTCCTATGATCTTTTTCTCCACAACCACTTGATGAAGGAGCGGCGCTCAGAAAGCTAGTGCTTCCAAATAAACCTGTTGGACTATAACCTGGTGTTGTGAGACTTTTAACTTTGTAAACCCCAGTCCAACACCAGCACCTCCAAATAATGTAATGCTATTCAAAGATAAAAGTAAGGATGCTATGCTTCAGTTATACTGGGCATTGGTGAGACCACATCTAAAATACTATGTGCAGTTTTGGTCTCCTTATTTAAAGATGGATGTAAGTGAATTGTAGGTCATTCAGAGAAGATTTATTGTACTGATACCTGGAATGTCTTATTAGGAAAGATTGGACAGACTGGATTTGTTTCCAATGTACTTTAGAACAGGGCGGGGTGGGTGATTTGATTGAAGTATATAAGATCCTGAATGGTCTTACAAGTTGGACATGGAAAGTATGTTAAACCCAAAAGAGAAAATGCTGGAAAATCTCAGCAGGTCTGGCAGCATCTGTAAGGAAAGAAAAGAGCTGACGTTTCGAGTCTAACTGACCCTATGTCAAAGCTAAAAAAAAGGGAGAAATCGGGAGGTATTTATACGAGGCTGAGAGAAGGTGAGTCGTGGCTCCAGAAGCAAAGGTAGCAATAAAGAGGTGATAATGACAGTGCATAGAGAGATTATAGGGAGATTAGGAGCTGTGAATGACCAAGGCTGAAGCCAGTGCGATGTGACAAAATATGTGGGGGATGGGTGAAGCAGGGGCAAAATGGAAAACAGGGGAGAAGGGT
>NC_057727.1:4463858-4477152 GCF_004010195.1 Chiloscyllium plagiosum
GTGTGATGGGAGAGGTGTTAGGTGTGATGGGAAGGTGCCGTGTGTGATGGGAGAGGTGTTAGGTGTGATGGGAAGGTGCCGTGTGTGATGGGAGAGGTGTTAGGTGTGATGGGAAGGTGCCGTGTGTGATGGGAGAGGTGTTAGGTGTGATGGGAAGGTGCCGTGTGTGATGGGAGAGGTGTTAGGTGTGATGGGAAGGTGCCGTGTGTGATGGGAGAGGTGTTAGGTGTGATGGGAAGGTGCCGTGTGTGATGGGAGAGGTGTTAGGTGTGATGGGAAGGTGCCGTGTGTGATGGGAGAGGTGTTAGGTGTGATGGGAAGGTGCCGTGTGTGATGGGAGAGGTGTTAGGTGTGATGGGAAGGTGCCGTGTGTGATGGGAGAGGTGTTAGGTGTGATGGGAAGGTGCCGTGTGTGATGGGAGAGGTGTTAGGTGTGATGGAGGAGGGGACTAGGTTGTCCCGGAGGGAACGATCTCTGCGGAATGCAGACAGGAGGAGGGAAGGGAAGATGTGTTCTCTCTGCTTCACCCATCCCCCCCATCCCCCACATATTTTGTCACACAGCACTGGCTTCAGCCTTGGTCATTCACAGCTCCTAACCTCCCTATAATCTCTCTATGCACTGTCATTATCACCCCTTTATTGCTACCTTTGCTTTTGGAGTCATGACTCACCTTCTCTCAGCCTAGTATAAATACCTCCCTATTTCTCCCTTTTTTTAGCTTTGACAAAGGGTCAGTTAGACTCGAAACATCAGCTCTTTTCTATCCTTACAGATGCTGCCAGACCTGCTGAGATTTTCCACCAGTTTCTCTTTTGGTTTCAGATTCCAGCATCTGCAGTAATTTGCAAGGATGTTTCCCCTTGTGGGCTCTATTTTTAAAAATTGGCATCACCCTGTTAGGACAGAGATGGTGAGACTTGTTTTTCTGTTAGAGATTTGTGTGACTTTGGAACTCTCTGCCTCAGAATGCAGTGAGGCAGATAACTGAATATTTTTAAGGCAGAAGTGGATAGATTCCTGTTATGTCGGGGGATGAAGGGTTATTGGTTGATAGATGGGAACGTGGAATTTGTAACACAAACAGACCAGCCATGAAGGTATTGAATGACACAGCAGGCTCAAGAGGCCAAATGATATACACCTGCTCCTGTTTTGTATACTTGTATATTGCACTCATCAGGACAATTTGCAAGAAATACCAAAGTAAAGGGTGAACAAAATAAAAACTGAAAGAATTGCAGATGCTGGAAATCGGAAATTAAAACAGAAATTTCTGGAAAAGCTCAGCAGGTCTGACAGCATCTGTGGAGAGAAATGACATTTAACCACATTGATACTGTATGAGAGGACAGTGCTAATTGGTTAGTAAGTGGACTTTGATAGATACAGGCAATGCCATGGAGTATGCACCAGTTAATGTTGCTGACAGTTAACAGCCAAGTTTTGTTTAAATTTTAAACCAGACAGATTAACTTTGATTGTTCAGGGCATTGCCTGGAGAAATGGACCAGGGAATGGCTGTCACCCATTGTCACTACATTCCACTTGCTATCCAATTAGCACTCTCCTCTTATAAGTGCAAATATTGTTTTCCATTCATTTTAGTATTGTCCTGATGAATGCAAGATGAAAAGCTTTAACAGAACATGTCTTTTCTCAGCAGTATTCAAGTTCTATAGTAACAAATGAACAAGAATGATTTGTCCAAATTTGGGGTGAAAGTGAGCTGGTGCATGAAGCCCATGTCCAAACATTCTAATGTGCCTTGCACTACAACTCCATCCATCATACCATTTTAGTTAAAAGCTAAATCAGACAGATTGAGAATTCCAATACCTAAGACAGCTACTTACATCATAAAAGCTGAAGTTTAATGGACTTTAGAAACTATGGCTTTTTTCAAAAGACCACTACTACTTACTGTGTATACTTTTCATGTGTATTCTATCACATCATTGCTATAAGTCTTGTGGTTGGGTGACCTCTGTTAAAAGGCAATTAAGGAGGGACATTGAATCCCATTGAATCACCTCAACTGCCTTCCAAATAAGCTGCTACTATGACAGCACACCTTTCTTGTTGTTCTTCTGTTTTGAACATTGTGTTTTGCCAAGGATGAGGATAGAGAGAATTGGAAGATTCTCAGATGCACTGTAAACTACAAACTCTTTCACTCCACCAAGAAGCAGAATAAACCTCTCCAAACACTTGCTAAAAATGACCAAAACGTCCCAATTGCCATGTCAACGGTAATCCATTCACTTTGAGAGATTACAATGACAAAACCCAGGCCTATATATTTTAACATAAACATTAATAAAGTGTCCTCAGCCCTAACGATGATTCACCAATGTTAGCTGTCCCAGTCATCCCTGTAGACTTTTAATGAACTTGTGCTAAATGCCGCTAGTGATTCTGCACTGTACTCTAGGAAAGAACTATCTATATGTTATGCTTAGGAGCTCTAAATACATTCAATGGATTGGACTCAAATGTGGGGCACGAAAGGGAATAAATGATGTCTGTGAAATACTCTGCTATTCCCGTGTATAAAGTGATCAGTCACTTTCATTTTCAGATGGTTCCACTCAAGATATGCACCAAACAAATTCCATTGGCTCACTATTAGTGCTTTCTTTTTGTTGAACCATGGACTCATGGTGTGATAGAGCGGAGGAATATTGTAGGATTAGAATGCAGCATTAGGTCAGTCCTTATGAAGCAATGATGCCTCTGTGCAAAGTACAGGGGTCCATCAAAAAAAATATATCCTCTATACTAATTCAGAAATGGTGAAGGTTCCTAAAGGTGGGTGTCTTCTTCAAGACTGTCCGGCTCATCTTTTGACCCTTTGGTGATAAGTGTGGTCCAGCCTCCGGAACATTCTACTGCATCGCCATTCACACTGGGCTTCTTCTCCTGCATCTCTGAAGTGCTGTCTATGGTTATGTCCAAGGTTGGGTTGTCGTGGCAACCATTCTCAACAAAATGGAGTTCCTCGCCATGAGACTGAGGGGAGATGAAATTAAATAACTGAGTAAAAATAATAGCTGAGTAATTCAGAACTAATATTAAAATAATTCTAAATGTTAGTCCAGAACATGAGTATTGCTGCAAAATGGCAGATCGGCAAATAGGTGACAACCATTCGCTGATCCATTTCTCGGGGCAATGCCCTGACCAATCAGAATTAATCTGCCTGGTTTAAATGTAAATAATGCTTGGCAGTTAACTGTCCATCAGCATTAGTAGATGCATTCTACACACAATCCCTCGAACAATCAGAGATCACTGGCAAACCAATCAGCACTCTCGTCTCATAAACATTTGTTTTCTCTGTGAATTGGCATTCTTGCAAACTGTCCTGATGATTGCAAGATGGAAAGCTTAAGTAAAAATGTGTAATTTTTTCAGCAATACTCATATGCATATTTTATGTTTTTGATTCTGTTCTCTCCTAATCTTTATACCTCCTCAATTCCTGAAGCTTTGGGTAAGAGTTCTGTCTGGACTGACTAGCTTCTAGCATTTCAATTCATATGACCACGCTTTACCAGTGAATCAAAAGGTAGGACAGAGTTCCATTTGTTATTCTATCTTAAAGCCACTATATTAATATAAGTAGCTGTGTTGGAAATGCACTTTCAGACTTTTTGCAGGATTTCCTGCCACTGATTTCTTAACATTTGCAATGTTGTTAGCGCCTCTTTCTATTCCGTAGCCAATCCTGCAATTCATGCCTCCCCCCACAGCAGTGCTATGGGGTCAAACGTTTTACACCAGTTAAATGAATTCTAATAAATAAACAACATTTCTTTCAATGAACTGACAGCAAAGCTAAGGGAGAGATGCTAATTTATAGAAGGAACCATCTCCTCCACAATTTGGAAAGCGAGGGGTAGGGTCATATGCCATATTGTAGGACAAGGCCAAAGCTATAAAACAAGTGAGAGGGTAGGTTAAACAGATTGAAATACAACAAGAACTGCAGATGCTGGAGATCTGAAACAAACAGGAATTGCTAGTGAAAATCAGCAGATCTCGCATCATCTATGGGAAGAAAGCAGAATTAATGTTTTGACTCAAGTGACTCTTCAAAAATCTGACTAAATGAAAAAAAATCTTGTCTTTTCATAGTGTCTTTCAACAACTTAAAGTCTCTTCCCCAAACAAGAGACAGTCAAATTTCCCCTAACCTTTCCTCACAACCTTGGCTCATGATATCTGTAGCCATGAGGTTCGGGCATATCACTAACCATGTTCTTTAATTTTGGAAGTCTTCGTTGCCAACAGATGTAGACGAGGCCTGAAATGATGATCACTGCGCAGATTGAGCCAATGATAACGAGCACAACAAAGAGTTTCCCATAATCTCCACGGGGATGGCTGGGTCTCCCTTGGCAACCTGTAGCAGATGTGACATTGTGGATCCCAATCTGCAAATGAAACCACAATTAGGAACATAGGAGCAGAACCAACAGGCCATTCAGCACCTTGAGCCGGTTCCACCATTACAGAGAATTACATAGAATGGCCATTTGACTGAACTGGTGCATATGCACCTACAGAGGCCACATCTCATTCCTTCTCTATTCCTATCAATCTAATCCTTTTGTCTCTTTCACCTTTATTTGTTTACCAAGATGTACTACTTTACCTATGCTACAGATGGTAGCTAGGGAGACAATGGTCTAGTGATACTATCATTAGACTATTAATCCAGAGACTCAGATAATATTCAGGGGACAAGGGTTTGAAGCCCACCATAGCAAATGGTGAATTAAGCATCCAATATTGACCGCAAAATTATTATCGCAAAATTTTTTCTGGTTCACTTCAGGGAAGGACACTCCCATCCTTACCTGTTATGGTCTACATGTGACTCCAGACCCACAGCGATGTGGTTGACTCTTAACTACTCTCTGGGCAATTAAGAATGGGCAATAAATGCTGGCCCAGCCAGCAACACACACACACAATGAATGAATTTTAAAAATTAGAATAACACAGTAGTTTCAGGGCTTCCTGAAGAAGGGCTTATGCCCGAAACGTCGATTCTCCTGTTCCTTGGATGCTGCCTGACCTGCTGCACTTTTCCAGCAACACATTTTCAACTCTGATCTCCAGCATCAGCAGACCTCACTTTCTCCTTTGTTGCTAGAAGGATGGGGTTTAAAAGCAGGGAGGTTATGCTGCAGCTGTATAGGGTGCTGGTGAGGCCTCACCTGGAGTACTCCTTGGAGTTTGGTCTCCTTACCTGAGAAAGGATGTACTGGCACTAAAGGGGGTGCAGAGGAGGTTCACTAGGTTGATTCTGGAGTGGAGAGGGTTGGCTTATGAGGAGAGATTAAGTAGACTGGGACAATACTCATTGGAAATTAGAAGAATGAGCAGGGACGTTATAAAATTATGAAGTGAGTAGATAAGATAGAAGCAGGGAGGTTGTTTCCACTGGTGGGTGAATTTAGAACTAGGGGACAACTAGTCTCAAAATAAGGGGGAGCAGATTTAGGACTGAGGTTAGGAATAACTTTTTCACCCAAAGGCTTGTGAATCTGTGGAATTCACTGCCCAGTGAAGCAGTTGACGCTCCCTCACAAGGTTTTTTAAGTCAAAGATATATTTTTGAATAATAAAGGGATTAGGGGTTATGGTGAGCACGCAGGTAAGTGGAACCGAGGCCATGCGAAGATCAGCCATGATCGTATTGAATGGCGGAGCAGACCCGAGGCGCCAGATGGCCTATTCCTGCTCCTAGTTCTTACGTTCATTTGGAAATCCATGTAAACAATGTTCAGGTTATGTGCTCAGAGGTAATCGAAGTCGAGTTTAATTTTTTTAAAAAGAGTGACTCTTCCTTCTGCTGTACATCTCTCATGATAAGAGTGAATAATCCCACCTCCATTCTCACTCCATGGGGATGGAACTGATCATTGCTATTAGTGCACAATCCACAATATTTTCTTGGATATTTGAAATAAGGATCATGTCCACTTCCTGCGAGGTTTGCCACCCCAACATGAAACTGCATGTGATGTGGAGAAAATCATGAGTTCCCCAACATAGCTGAATGGTTTGGAACAGCGAGTAGAGAGATTTAAAGAAGCAACACTGGCCCTGTGAGGTAGGAACAAGCATCAATCATCCATCATAGCCAGCATTGCTAATGTCAGTGATCAATAATAATCATGTTATTGAGCTAATGGGTAGTAAATGCAATCAGTGTTTGTGGTGAAACTGCATTAATCAAAGACTCTGCAGCAGAGAGCTCCATATTCTAACCACGTTCTGGAGTTGAAGAAATATCCCTCTGGAAAAAGATAAAAAGCCTTACCTCTTTCAGGTTTTCCTTCACCTCTCCCAGCATCATGAGCACCTCCTTTGCTGGTATTGTACCTGGATTACAAAAATAAGAATGCATTGTTTAGGACTTGAATATTAAATAGAATTTTACAACACAGAAACAGGCCATTCAGCCCAACAGGCACAGACTGGTGATTACAGCCAACTTAAGCCTTGTATTTTCCTTCCTTTTACAGTATATTCTTCCTTTCTTCCTCATATTCAGTTCTTGTCTCCCTGCTATAGGAAAGATGTTGTGAAACTTGAAAGGGTGCAGAAAAGATTGACAAGGATGTTGCCAGGGTTGGAGGATTTGAGCTGTAGGGAGAGGCTGAATAGGCTGGGGCATTTTTCCGTGGAGTGTAAGAGACTGAGGGGTGACCTTATAGAGATTTATAAAATCATGAGGGGCATGGATAGGGTGAATAGGCAAGATCTTTTCCCCAGGGTAGAGATATCCAAAACTAAAGTTCACAGGTTTCAGATAGAAGTGGAATGAGTTAAAAGGGACGTAAGGGCCAATGTTTTCATGTAGAAGATGGTGCATGTATGGAATGAGCTGCCAGAGGAAGTGGTGGAAGCTAGTACAGTTAGAACATTTAAAAGGCATCTGGATGGGTACATGAGTAGGAAGGGTTTAGAGGGATATGGGCCAACACTAGCAAATGGCTCAAGGTTAATTTAGGTTATCTGGTCGGCATGGATGAGTTGGAGCAAGGGGTTTGTTTCTGTGCTGTACATCTCTATGATTCTATGTTTTTATCCAGCTTCCTCTTAAAGATATCTATATTCTATTTGCTTCAACGTCTCCATTCAACATCCATTTTTGCCAATCTTAGTCAGAACATTCCTTTGTTGGATTTATAGTGATCAATTTATATGTAATACCCACTGGTTTTTACTCTAGCACAAGTAAAGTTACTATGGAGGTCCTGCCTTCTCACCCTCTACCCCCACCTGAAGTATGGTAACCCCATGGGTTAAACTCCCCGTAGGTCATCTCTGTCTAATGAGAGAGCAGCCCTATGATTGTCTGGAACTATGGTGACTGTACCTCTACCCAAAGTGAAATCTCTGCCTCTGCATTGATGCTATCAAATCACTTCATCAAATAAAGACCTCTATCAGGTCATCCCTCAGCCTCCTCTTTTTTTTTGAGAGAAAGGTGTAGCTACCCAATCAACCTTTTCTGATAGTTACTTCCTGTTAGTTACATCACTTCTTGATATGGGTCAAATGCTGGCAAATGGGACTGGGTCAGATTGGGATGTCTGGTCAGCGTGGATAAGTTAGATCAAAGGGTCTGTTTCCGTTCTACATGACTCTATTACTCTATGTCTCTGTGTCAGCCTTGTAGTTCGTTTTAGCAGTTACTCAAGTGTCTGTATATCTTTTCTGGAAGAGATAATCATGCGCAGTTCACTAAGTGGAGACATGGTCTGTTGAATAAAACACCAGGCCTGATAGGCCGAATTTGGAAGATTTAGAATACCCCCAACCCGAGATATATATAACTGTCTCTGGGTGGAGCTAGTCATTTCTAAGTCTGTCTGAAGTAGTTGTTCAGTTTGTGGTTTGTCAGTTCTACAGTCTATCTCCACGTAGCATGGACCCAGGTACTATTTCATAAAAGAGAATATCTCTTATGTAGTGTTGATGCAGTTAACTAGTTTTAAGTGAATATAAGCTGTTATCCTATTATTATGTAATAAACTACTTCTTGTTAGTTGTGTATGTGCATCTTCTGCCAGAGACTCATTCATGCTTAATCCTTCCCCAATTAATATGAGTAAGCCTCATAGACCAGTCTTATAGGAAGGCTTGATGGCAGTAAATCTACCTAAACAAGATCCTGTATAACCAAGTGCTATCTCTAATCATATGACTGACAGAGAGAACATAGAATTCCTACAGTGTGGAAGCAGGCCTTTCAGCCCACGTAGTCCACACCAACTCTCCAAAGAGCATCCTACCCCATCCCAGTAACCCTGCTACCATGGCCAATCCACCTTACCTTCACATCTTTGGGCTGTGGGGGGGAAACAGGAACACCCGGAGGAAACCCGCACAGAAATCCGCACAGAACGTGCAGACAATTACCCGAGGGTGGAATTGAACCCGGGTCTATGGTGCTGTGAGGCAGCGGTGCTAACCACTGAGCTACCCCAAACATTTTGTACTTTCTCCATCTTCACTGTGAGTGGTGAAGGGGGTCAGTTTTAATCTATCACAGGGAGCGTGAGGAAGGAGTTCAGAATGTATGCTTAGAACCAGTTGCCTCTCCCAGAGACAGAGACAGTCAGCTATATATCAGTTGGGCCTGTTGACTGGGGAAAGAGAGTTTCTGACAGGTTCAGTAGGTTGCTGACCAGCCTACAAATCCTTCCAAGTGTTCCCCAAACGGGAAAATGGTGGGATGTATTTCATGGTCCCTCTTGTGGTGGCTTGGAGGTGGGAAGGACATTTAGTTAGGCAGGAAACAGTCTAACATACCCGAACTCTGCCATTCTCACACCCCCAACATGAATTGTCGGGATGGGAAAGCCTATGGCCATTCAATTCAAGGACAATTAAGAATGGATGACAAATGCTGGCTTCACCAGTGCTACCCATTTCCCATTTTATTTCTTGGGATGTGGGCATCGCTGGCAAGGCCATCTCTCATTGGTTGAACTGGCCTTAGTTGGCCAGGTCAGCAGGCATTTAAGAGTCAACCACATTGTTGTGGGCCTGGAGTCACATGTGGGCCAGACTGGGTCGGGATGGCAGATTTCCCTCCTGAAAAGGAAATAACGATGATTGGTTGAAGTCTCCCAGAAAAATGAGAAAGGTTGGGAACCTCGTGGTTCCCGCAGTAAGGGGATTCCAGAAACATGGATAGAAGGGAATTCTCCTTAGAAGATCGAAGGCTAAGAGGAGACTTAATGGAGAAACTCAAAATGGTGAAGAACTTAAAAATGAAGAAAATAGAGACTGTTCCCATTGGCTGAAGGGACAATACCTGGAAGATGCAGATTGGCAAAAGAATCAGAGGTGATGCCCGTATAAGGACTAAGTGGTTAGGATTGAGAATGAGAATGTGATGGTGGGAATTGAACCCGGGTCTCTGGCGCTGCGAGGCAGCAGTGCTAACCACTGCTGCAGATTGGCAAAAGAATCAGAGGTGATGCCCGTATAAGGACTAAGTGGTTAGGATTGAGAATGAGAATGTGATGGACACAGATTCAACAGTAGCATGCAATAAGGGAGTTTGATGAATACTTGAAAGGATTAAAATTTCAGGTATTATGGGGAAAATGTCAGACAGTTGGTCTAACTGAACTGTTGCTTAAAACTGTGAACCAAATGGCCTTCTCCTGAGCTGCACTATTCTGCAATTTTACTGCTCCATCCATAGATGGTGAGCACCGCCTCATTGGACAATCACCTCGATCGCTGGCCAGCATCATCAGGAGGTGCTTCTCGTCCTCACTGGGTTTGCTCAGCGATATCAGCCACGAGTCAGCAGGGGAGCTCAGTTTCCTGGAGAACGACTGTGCCACCAGCTTCAGCAGCTTTAATCCTTCCCGAGTCCGAAACACTTCCTGAAACACACAGCTTTCTTTAAACAACAGAGAAAATCACTTTAAATCAGACAATCCCTTGTGCAGAGGGGTCCAATGATAAGGTGGATTTATGTAGCGCCTTTAACATGGAAAGCATGCAAACAGGCATCACAACCAGGACAAAATGGATGCCAACTTTAAAAAAGGTAGACTTGTATTTATATTGCACTTTTCATGACCATTGGATGTCTCGAATCACTTTACACTTTTCACATTGTGTAGTTACTGCTGTAACATCAAAATGCAGCAGCAAGCTCCCATAAACAGAAAGATGATAATAAGCAGAAAACAAACATCATAACAACAGATGGGGTGATATATGTGAACAACAGGACACCAGTTGGCAAATCCCCTGCCTTCTTTAATATTGTATCATGCCATCTTTTATACCTACCACATTGGCAGATGGAACATCAGCTGAAAGCCTTACCAAAGAGGCAACATGTACAGTGTATGCCTCAGTGTTGCACTGGAGTACCTACCTTGATATGGGTGTTGAAATATTAGAAAGAGAAACAGAACCTCAAGCCTCAGGGACAAGGATGGAATCAGCTGAGCCACAGGAGAAAGATTTGGATGACACACCAAAACTCCTGGTGAAGGAAGTGAGCCTTAAACAAGGGAGAAGAAGCTGGAGAAATGGAGCGGTTTTGGGAATTCATGCACTAGGTTTAGAAACTTGAAGGAGTCGCCAATGGAGGGAGATATGTGCAAGAGGGTGGAGAAATCAGAAGGACATAGGGTACAGGTTGACCAGAGAAGGTTCCAATGATGGGGCGCTGAGAGGCCATAAAGGGATTTAAACGCAAGGACAAGAATTTTAAATGGGAATTGCTTGAGAATGAGGTGGTAAGGGTAATGGCACTATAGTCTTGCCAGATCATAGACTGCCCTGTCGGAGAGTGAGAAAGACAACCAGTGGTGGCTTAACTGAGGTTGACCATGCCTCAGGTGAGGGGAGAGGTTGAGAAGGAGAGTTTGATTTTTATTTATTCACTTAGAGTCATTGAGATGTACAGCACAGAAACAGATCATTCAGTCCAACTTGTCCATGCTGACCAGATATCCTAAATTAATCTAGTCCCATATCCCTTTAAAACCTTATCATCCAGATGCCTTTTAAATGTTGTTATTGTACCAGCCTCCACCACCTCATTCCATGCACCACCCTCTGAGTGGAGGAGTTGCCCTAGTCCCTTGTGGGATGTGGGTACCACTGGCTGGCTACATTTATTGCTTGTCCATAGTTGCACTTGAGCTGCCTTCTTGAAATGCTGCAGGTTGATCCCCAATGCCATTGGGAGGGAATTTCAAGAATTTGACACAGTAACATGGTAACCTCAGCTGTTGCGGGAATTGAACCCATGCAGCTAGTATCACTCTGTATCACAAACCAGCCATTCAGCCAATTGAGCTAACCAATGCCCTTAAATGTAGAGGGAATATACGATAGAAAGACGGGGGAGGGTATTGATATGGGATGTTAAACATTTCCATAAGTGTCCAATTTTGATTGACAATATTTTATTCCATTTAAAACTCTCTATCAGAATTTCCCAAGGTATGGGTCAGGACTCCAAGTTGGGTCGTATGCTGACATTTTGGGGTTGTGACCTCTGAGGAAGGAATGGACACAATGGAACTCTGATCAAGTTATAGCTCTACAGGAGCTGTCTCACCTCCTCCATGCCACAGCTCTCAAACCTCACTGAGGAATTATTCTTATTCCCTGAAATGGAGTCCACAGTGGGAAAAGATTTGGGAAGCACTTCTGGTTTCGATGGAAATTGTTGCTGTTTCCCCAGGTTACAATACTAATGTTGACCTGCAGGTGGTGCTGCACATCAACATGGCTGCCTGTGGCAACAGCACCCCCATGAGTGATTAATGGGACTGCAATTCATTGTAACAAGAACAACTTATATTTATATGGCACCTTTTTTAACATAGTGAACTATCCCAAGAGAGTATATAAGAGCTACATAAAAAAAATCTTGCTAATCCATATAATGAGATATCAGGTGACCAAAAGTTAAGACAAGTCCAACAGATTTTTGGATGATCTCAAGTTTTTAGATTATATTAGATTCCCTACAGTGTGGAAACAGGCCCTTCGGCCCAACCAGTCCACACCGACCCTCCGAAGAGTAACCCACCCAGACCTATTTCCCTCTGACTAACGCACCTAACGCTATGTGCAATTTAGCATGGCCAATTCATCTGACCTGCACATCTTTGGACTGGATGGGAGGAAAGAGCATGAGACACCAACCATTGGAATGATGATGGCTGGAATGAACAAAGGAACAAATGAGAATTTAACCAGAAGATGAGCTAAGATAAGGGAGAAGAGGGGTAATGTTACCAGGATGGAAACAATGGTTTTAGTGATGGCTTCAATATGTGATCAAAAGCTTATCTCAGAGTAAAATACAACATCCAGATTGTGAACAGAATGGTTTGACCTCAGACTGTTGCCAGGGAGAGATATCGAATTGGTAGCTATGGACCAGTGTTTGGCACAGGTGCCAAAGCAATGGCTTCAGTCTTCGTAGCATTTCGGTGGGAGCACTTTCTGCTTATCCAGTACCTGACATTAAACTTAGCAATAGGAGCCAAGAGAGGTGGCAGTGAGGTAGCATTGACTTGTGTAGGAACCAGGCCACTTGTGGCACAGTGGGGTGTCCCTACCTTTGGGTCAGGAGGTCTGGACTGAAGTCCCACATGCTCCAGAGATGTGGCATAGCGCATCATAGAACATAGAACATTACAGCGCAGTACAGGCCCTTCAGCCCTCGACCTGTGAAACCAATCTGAAGCCCATCTAACCTACACTATTCCATTATCATCCATAAGTTTATCCAATGACCATTTAAATGCCCTTAAAGGTGTTGAGTCTACTACTGTTGCAGGCTGTGCGTTCCACACCCCTACTACTCTCTGAGTAAAGAACCTACCTCTGACATGTCCTATATCTATCACCAATACCGAACAACCCAGAAGGCCTCCATCTTCAAAGACAGCAATTTCCCCTTATATATGGTTGACGATGCTCTCCACCGCATCTCCTCCACTTCCCGCTCCTCCGCCCTTGAACCCCGCCCCTCCAATCGCCACCAGGACAGAACCCCACTGGTCCTCACCTACCATCCCACCAACCTCCATGTACAGCGTATCATCCTTCGTCATTTCCGCCACCTCCAAACAGACCCCACCACCAAGGATATATTTCCCTCCCCTCCCCTATCAGCGTTCTGGAAAGACCACTCCCTCCATGACTCCCTCATCAGGTCCACAGCCCCCACCAACCCAACTTCCACTCCCGGCATCTTCCCCTGCCACC